>NC_091323.1:5282516-5420016 GCF_038502225.1 Cherax quadricarinatus | reverse complement strand
ATTGGTGGATAAAAGGTTAATGGGTAGGCTCCAGGATGTACATGTTTATAGAGGGGCAACTGATATATCGGATCATTATTTAGTTGTAGCTACAGTTAGAGTAAGAGGCAGATGGGACAAGAGGAAGGTGGCAACAACAAGTAGGAGGTAAGTGAAAGTGTATAAACTAAGGGAGAAGGAAGTTATGGTGAGATATAAGCGACTATTGGCAGAAAGGTGGGCTGGTGCAAAGATGAGTACATAAGAACATAAGAACATAAGAAAGGAGGAACACTGCAGCAGGCCTGTTGGCCCATACTAGGCAGGTCCTTTACAATTCATCCCACTAACAAACATTTGACCTACCCAATTTTCAATGCCACCCAAGAAATAAGCTCTGATGTGCAAGTCGCACTCAAATCCAACCCATCCCACTCATGTATTTATCCAACCTAAATTTGAAACTACCCAAAGTCCTAGCCTCAATAACCCAACTAGGTAGACTGTTCCACTCATCAACTACCCTATTTCCAAACCAATACTTTCCTATGTCCTTTCTAAATCTAAACTTATCTAATTTAAATCCATTACTGCGGGTTCTCTCTTGGAGAGATATCCTCAAGACCTTGTTAATATCCCCTTTATTAATACCTATCTTCCACTTATACACTTCGATCAGGTCTCCCCTCATTCTTCGTCTAACAAGTGAATGTAACTTAAGATTCTTCAATCTTTCTTCATAAGGAAGATTTCTAATGCTATGTATTAATTTAGTCATCCTACGCTGAATGTTTTCTAACGAATTTATGTCCATTCTGTAATATGGCGACCAGAATTGAGCTGCATAATCTAGGTGAGGCCTTACTAATGATGTATAAAGCTGCAGTATGACCTCTGGACTTCTGTTGCTTACACTTCTTGATATAAATCCCAGTAATCTATTTGCCTTATTACGTACGCTTAGGCATTGCTGTCTTGGTTTAAGGTTGCTGCTTACCATAACCCCCAAGTCCTTTTCGCAATCTGTATGGTTAAGTTCTACATTATTTAACTTATAAGTGGGGGGGTTGAAGAGCGTTGGATGAGTTTTAAAAATGCAGTATTAGAATGTGGGGCAGAAGTTTGTGGTTATAGGAGGATGGGTGCAGGAGGAAAGAGGAGTGATTGGTGGAATGATGAATTAAAGGGTGTGATAAAAGAGAAAAAGTTAGCTTATGAGACGTTTTTACAAAGCAGAAGTGCTGTAGGAAGAGCAGAGTATATGGAGAGTAAAAGAAAGGTGAAGAGAGTGGTGAGAGAGTGCAAAAGGAGAGCAGATGATAGAGTGGGAGAGGCACTGTCTAGAAATTTTAATGAAAAGAAAAAAAATTGGAGTGAGTTAAACATGTTAAGAAAACCTAGGGAAGGTATATATTTGTCACCTAAAAACAGAGTAGGGGAGTTAGTAGATGGGGAAAGGAAGGTATTAAATAGATGGCGAGAATATTTTGAGGAACTTTTAAATGTTGAGGAAGAAAGGGAGGCGGTAATTTCACTGGCCAGGGAGGTATACCATCTTTTAGGAGTGAAGAAGAGCAGAATGTAAGTGTGGGAGAGGTACGTGAGGCATTACGTAGAATGAAAGGGGGTAAAGCAGCTGGAACTGATGGGATCATGACAGAAATGTTAAAAACAGGTGGGATATAGTGTTTGAGTGGTTGGTACTTTTGTTTAATAAATGTATGAAAAAGGTGAAGGTACCTAGGGAGCATGTAAAATTCATTTATATAAAGGGAAGGGAGACAAAAGAGATTGTAAAAATTAGAGAGGAATAAGTTTACTGAGTATACCAGGAAAAGTGTACGGTAGGGTTATTATTGAAAGAATTAGAGGTAAGACAGAATGTAGGATTGCGGATGAGCAAGGAGGTTTTAGAGTGGGTAGGGGATGTGTAGATCAAGTGTTTATATTGAAGCATATATGTGAACAGTGTTTAGATAAGGTAGGGAAGTTTTTATTGCATTTATGGATTTAGAAATTGCATATGATAGTGGATAGGGGAGCAATGTGGCAGATGGTGCAAGTATATGGAATAGGTGGTAAGTTACTAAATGCTGTAAAGAGTTTTTATGAGAATAGTGAGGCTCAGGTTAGGGTGTGTAGAAGAGAGGGAGACTACTTCCCGGTAAAAGTAGGTCTTAGACAGGGATGTGTAATGTCACCATGGTTGTTTAATATATTTATAGATGGGGTTGTAAAAGAAGTAAATGCTAGGGTGGAAATAAATGGTATAAAATACCGACACAATGGCAATATAAACACAAATGCAGTATAATGTGATCCTTTATTGACTACGTTTCGCCCACACAGTGGGCTTTTTCAAGTCACAAACAGAACTACCTGGGGTGGAAGGAACGCGAGTATTTATAGTCCGGCTGAGGTCGGGTGAAGAATGCTGCATCTGATGATGTACCGAGTTGGGTTGTAGAGTCTAAAAACTTGGGTAGCTTGGAAAGGAGACTGGACAAGTTTGTGAGCAGACCTTCTACAGTGTTCTTATGTGGGATAGCGATGAAGAAGTTTCTTGGCAAGTGGTTCAGCTATGTTATAGAAGCCACTATTCTGGTTGAAGTTGTCGGATATAGAAATAAGTGATGATTCCAGGATTCTTCGGTATTGAGTGTTGTCTTCTGTGGCGATAAGTCTTGAGTTTCTGTAGTTTATCAAGTGGTTGTGTGAATTACGGTGTTGTACGCAGGCATTCCTTGTGTCGTCAGACCTGCTTGCGTATTGGTGTTCTGAAATACGTGTTTGGAGGTCCCTTGATGTTTCGCCCACGTATAACTTGTTGCAGTCATTACAAGGGATTATGTATACCCCTGCAGAGGATGGAGGCTTGTCCTGCCTACTACTGGTGATGTCCTTGATGATCGTGGTTGTGGAGGTAGATACTTGGAATGATGTTTTGGCAAAGATGTTGGAAACATGTTTGGCAATGGAGTTGGTGGGAAGGACTATGTATCTCTTCTCGGCAGTGTCTTCTCTGGGTGTGTTGAAGATGTTTAGTGCTCGCCGTCTGCAGTCTCTGATGAAGTGACGAGGATAGTGGAGTTTGGAAAATACCTGTTCAATTATAGTGCATTCTTCCTCAAGGAACTCGTTGCTGCAGATTCTGAGTGCACGCAGGAAGAAGCCTATAATTACACCACGTTTGGTTTTGGTGTCGTGGTGAGAGTAGAAGTGGAGAAGATCGTTTTGGTTGGTGGGTTTTCGATAGACTTTAAAACGAAGTTCGTGGTCAGCTTTGCAGAGTAGAACATCAAGGAAAGGAAGAGTGTTGTCGACCTCTTCTTCAAGTGTGAACTGGATTGAAGGCTCGACCTGGTTGAGCTTGTCTTGGAGAGCTTGAACGTTGAAGCGTTTAGGAGTTATGAGGAGAATGTCGTCAACATAACGGAGCCAGGTGACAGACGAAGGAATAATGGTGGAGAAACGTTCGGCTTCTAGATGTTCCATGTATAGGTTCGCTAGGACTGCACTGAGTGGCGAACCCATGGGTAGTCCAAAAGTCTGCTGAAAGAGGTGATTTTCAAAAGAGAAACACGTAAAGCCAACACATAGTTCAACCAGGTCGATGAAGTCGCTGGCTGGAATGGGAAGATCAAGTGAATCGTCAATTTTCTTGCGCAAGAGATCGATGGCTTCTGCACACCATGCCCAGCAACCCCAGACCTGCCAGAATGTACGGCCTGCCAAAGACTCACAAGCCTGGTATCCCACTGAGGCCCATATCCTCGGGAATAGGCAGTGCTCCCCACAAGCTCTCAGGAATTCTCGCCAAACACCTCTCGAAACTCTTGGGCACTATCAGTCCAGCACATCTCAAACACTCAGGTGATCTTCTCAATCGCATTCGCAACATCAACATCAGGAACAAGAAACTTTCCAGCCTTGACGTGACTTCCCTATTCACTAAAGTACCTACTAAACAAGCCATCGATCTCTTGCGCAAGAAAATTGACGATTCACTTGATCTTCCCATTCCAGCCAGCGACTTCATCGACCTGGTTGAACTATGTGTTGGCTTTACGTGTTTCTCTTTTGAAAATCACCTCTTTCAGCAGACTTTTGGACTACCCATGGGTTCGCCACTCAGTGCAGTCCTAGCGAACCTATACATGGAACATCTAGAAGCCGAACGTTTCTCCACCATTATTCCTTCGTCTGTCACCTGGCTCCGTTATGTTGACGACATTCTCCTCATAACTCCTAAACGCTTCAACGTTCAAGCTCTCCATGACAAGCTCAACCAGGTCGAGCCTTCAATCCAGTTCACACTTGAAGAAGAGGTCGACAACACTCTTCCTTTCCTTGATGTTCTACTCTGCAAAGCTGACCACGAACTTCGTTTTAAAGTCTATCGAAAACCCACCAACCAAAACGATCTTCTCCACTTCTACTCTCACCACGACACCAAAACCAAACGTGGTGTAATTATAGGCTTCTTCCTGCGTGCACTCAGAATCTGCAGCAACGAGTTCCTTGAGGAAGAATGCACTATAATTGAACAGGTATTTTCCAAACTCCACTATCCTCGTCACTTCATCAGAGACTGCAGACGGCGAGCACTAAACATCTTCAACACACCCAGAGAAGACACTGCCGAGAAGAGATACATAGTCCTTCCCACCAACTCCATTGCCAAACATGTTTCCAACATCTTTGCCAAAACATCATTCCAAGTATCTACCTCCACAACCACGACCATCAAGGACATCACCAGTAGTAGGCAGGACAAGCCTCCATCCTCTGCAGGGGTATACATAATCCCTTGTAATGACTGCAACAAGTTATACGTGGGCGAAACATCAAGGGACCTCCAAACACGTATTTCAGAACACCAATACGCAAGCAGGTCTGACGACACAAGGAATGCCTGCGTACAACACCGTAATTCACACAACCACTTGATAAACTACAGAAACTCAAGACTTATCGCCACAGAAGACAACACTCAATACCGAAGAATCCTGGAATCATCACTTATTTCTATATCCGACAACTTCAACCAGAATAGTGGCTTCTATAACATAGCTGAACCACTTGCCAAGAAACTTCTTCATCGCTATCCCACATAAGAACACTGTAGAAGGTCTGCTCACAAACTTGTCCAGTCTCCTTTCCAAGCTACCCAAGTTTTTAGACTCTACAACCCAACTCGGTACATCATCAGATGCAGCATTCTTCACCTGACCTCAGCCGGACTATAAATACTCGCGTTCCTTCCACCCCAGGTAGTTCTGTTTGTGACTTGAAAAAGCCCACTGTGTGGGCGAAACGTAGTCAATAAAGGATCACATTATACTGCATTTGTGTTTATATTGCCATAAATGCTAGGGTGTTGGAGAGAGTGGTGGGATTAAATTATGGGGAATCAAATACAAAATGTGAATTGACACAGTTACTTTTTGCTGATGATACTGTGCTTATGGGAGATTCTAAAGAAACATTGCAAAGGTTAGTGGATGAGTTTGGGAGTGTGTGTAAAGGTAGAAAGTTGAAAGTGAACATTGAAAAGAGTAAGGTGATGAGGGTATCATATGATTTAGATAAAGAAAAATTGGATAACATATTGGGGAGGAGGAGTAGGGAAGAAGTGAATGTTTTCAGATACTTGGGAGTTGACGTGTCGGCGGATGGATTTATGAAGGATGAGGTTAATCAAGAATCGATGAGGGAAAAAAGGTGAGTGGTGCGTTGAGGAATATGTTGAGTCAAAAACCGTTATCTATGGAGGCAAAGAAGGGAATGTATGAAAGTATAGTAGTACCATGGGTGTGAAGCTTGGGTTGTGAATGCAGCAGCGAGGAGGCGGTTGGAGGCAGTGGAGATGTCCTGTCTAAGGGCAATGTGTGGTGTAAATATTATGCAGAAAATTCGGAGTGTGGAAATTAGGAGGTGTGGAGTTAAAAGTACTAGTCAGAGGGCTGAAGAGGGGTTGTTGAGGTGGTTTGGTCATTTAGAGAGAATAGATCAAAGTAGAATGACATGGAGAGCGTTTAAATCTGTGGGAGAAGGAAAGTGGGGTGGGGGTCGTCCTCAAAAAGGTTGGAAGGAGGGGGTATGAGAGGTTTTATGGGTGAGGGGCTTGGATTTCCAGCAGGCATGCATGAGTGGTTTCGATAGGAGTGAATGGAGAAGAATGATATTTGGGACCTGACGATCTGTTGGAGTGTGAGCAGGGTAATATTTAGTGAAGGGATTCAGGGAAACCGGTTATTTTTATATAGCCGGACTTGAGTCCTGGAAATGGGAAGTACAATGCCTGCACTTTAAAGGAGGGGTTCCGGATATTGGCAGTTTGGAGAGATATATTGTGTATGTTTATACGTATATGTTTCTAAACTGTTGTGTTCTGAGCACCTCTGCAAAAGCAGTGATTATGTGAGTTGAAAGTGTTGGATGATGATGAAAGTATTTTCTTTTTGGGGATTTTCTTTCTTTTTGGGTCACCCTGCCTCGGTGGGAGATGGCCGACTTGTTGAATATATATGTATATATATATATATATATATATATATATATATATATATATATATATATATATATATATATATATATATATATATATATACATATATATATATATATATATATATATATATATATATATATATATATATATATATATATATATATATATATATATATATATATATATACATATATATATATATATATATATATATATATATATATATATATATATATATATATATATATATATATATATATATATATATATATATATATATATATATATATATATATATATATATATATACATACATATATATGTATATATAAATATATATATATATATATATATATATATATATATATATATATATATATATATATATATATATATATATATATATATATATATATATATATATATATATATATATATATATACATATGTGTGTGCAATAAGATCATAGTAAACAGGTGATTTCAGAATATGCAAAACAGCCACTGTGAAAGAATAGAGAAATTCCAAGTGCTTTCGTGACTACTCACATTATTCTTGATAATGTGAGTAGTCACGAAACCGACGGGAATTTCTCTATTCTTTCACAGTGGTTATTATATGTATATATGCAAGGAATTCGCAAGAGCAGGCGAAATATACACAAACACTGATCTCTGGTCGAAGGAGACTCGAACCTACGAACCTTGGAACAAGGTACGCAGTGCCATACTATTCTCACCACACTGGACCAATATCTTGGCGCGTAACACAATGCTAGACGTTGATCCAAGGCAGCCAGCTTTCAGGTTCGAGTCTCCTTCTTCCAGAAATCAGTGTTTGTGTATATATCACCTGCTCTTCCGAATTCCTTGCATTGTTAAAATCTCTAGAAAGGCTGATGCATGCAGGGGATGAGATGAAAAGCTGTAAGCCTTCTCCCTGAAAGCTGGCTGCCTTGGATCAACGTCTAGCGGAAGCTGGATGCCAAGGCATTGGTCCAGTGTGGTGAGAATGGTAATGCAGTGCTTACCTTGTTCCAAGGTTCGTAGGTACGAGTCTCCTTCAGACAGAAATCAGTGTTTATATATATATATATATATATATATATATATATATATATATATATATATAAATATATATATATATATATATATATATATATATATATATATATATATATATATATATATATATATATATATATATATATATATATATATATGTATATATATATATATATATATATATATATATATATATATATATATATATATATATATATATATATATATATATATATATATATATATGTATATATATATATATATATATATAAATATATATATATATAAATATATATATATATATATATATATATAAATATATATATATATATAAGAACATAAGAACATAAGAACGAAGGAACACTGCAGAAGGCCCACTGGCCCATGCGAGGCAGGTCCAAGTCCCTACCGGCTTAAGCCAATGCACCCAACCTAGTCAGGTCAGGTCACACTGACTTAAGGGAGGAACACGGCAACCGACCTGTTAGCACAAGCTATCAGGTCTAACTCACACCCACCCACATCTACTCATGTATTTATCCAACCTATTTTTAAAGCTACACAACGTTCTGGCCTCTATAACGGTACTTGGGAGTTTGTTCCACTCATCCACAACTCTATTACCAAACCAGTACTTTCCTATATCCCTCCTGAATCTGAATTTTTCCAACTTAAAACCATTGCTGCGAGTCCTGTCTAGGCTAGATATTTTCAGCACACTATTTACATCCCCTTTATTTATTCCTGTCTTCCACTTATAAACCTCAATCATATCCCCCCTAATTCTACGTCTTTCTAGAGAGTGCAGTTTCAGGGCCCTTAGTCTATCCTCATAGGGAAGGTTTCTATATATATATATATATATATATATGTGTGTATATATATATATATATATATATATATATATATATATATATATATATATATATATATATATATATATATGTATGTATATATATATATATATATATATATATATATATATATATATATATATATATATATATATATATATATATATATATATATATATATATATATATATATATATTTATATATATCTATATATATGGGCTATAATTTTTTTGCTGTTTTCGAAATAAAACATCTCGTGTGTCATAAATCAATGAACTTTTGTTTACAAACAACGATAAAGTCCCTAATTCTTCCCAGTTCTCAAAAAAGGTAGCCCCTAAATAAAAACTATGAGTCACCATTTATTTGCGTTACTACTCATAAGTAGCAACTCAGGAAAGTACTAATTGGCAACTCAAATTAATGAAAAATATTAATCACAATGTATTTACTTTAGTAATCATAAGTAGCAACTCAGAAAATTACTAACTGTCAACTCTATACAATGGCGTCTGTTATTATTTTCTCATTGTATTTGACAGTGGAGTGTATCAGTGAGCACCGCTTGTCTGACAATATATTTACAGGTATAGCCTAACAATGTGGGTTTTATTGTCAATATTTGACATTGTCACTGAGTATCAGGTATTAGTACTTAAAAATGAAAGAACCGAAGTAAAACTGGATGCACTGTACTTGAAAAATATCAAGACTGAAACTATTGCTGAAGGAATGGCAAAAATTATTGATAAATACAACTTATGGAATGTAGTAAAGATGATCATTACTGATACAACAAACGTTAACACAGGGAAAATAAGTGGAGCTGCAATGAATGTTCTCAGAGAAGGGAATTAGCAAACCACAAATTATCAGTTGTCAGCTACACGTTCTGGACAGGATTCTCCGTTTGGTAATGGATGAAAATCTTGGTGTTAAAACCAGTTCTCAAAAACATCGAGTATCCATTTGTATCCCAACTGGTGAAGAATTATGAGAAACTAAAGACACAGTTTGTTAATGGAACTGAAGATATCATCTATAAATCAGGATGGTGAGATGATATCATGTTTTTGTACTATGTAACACGAGTGTTCAGATTCTTTGAAGAAAAAGAACACTTTCCATGATTAAGTTTCAGAAAACTCCAGACATCAACAATGCCAGGTGGAATTCATGAGTCATTCTAGCTATTCTTGCGTTCATTCTTATTCCTACAAGATGGAAGAATTTTGAGAAGATAAGCAGATCAATTTCATACACCTGGACAGATTATTGGTTGACTGATCAGATGTACCATGAAAATGACCTCAAAAATTTGTCAGTAATATTGAAACCTTACAAAACAAGCACTGAACTCATTGAAAAATCACTGGAAGCAGGAGCCATCTGCACTCAATATACAAAGAAGTAATCAGTGTGCTGAACGTGCAAAGTTATGCAGGAACTGTATACTGCCTGCAGAAACAAAAACAAAGTGCAACGTCGGTTTATTCTAAGCAATATGTTGTAATATATTTACAAACATGATAACAACGATGCTGTAAGGTGCTTTATTTGTTATTAATATTACATGCAATATGCATTCAAGTTACTTGTTTTCGTTACTCGTTTTTTTTCATTTAGGGGCGACATTTTCTAAGATATTCAAATGAAAGTTTATTTCTTTGCTTTTACGCATAAGTTCATCTGATTAACGTACAGGAATATTACGTTGAAAAAAAGGTATCACCCTAAGATATATATATATATATATATATATATATATATATATATATATATATATATATATATATATATATATATATATATATATATATATATATATATATATATATATATATATATATATATATATATATATATATATATATATATATATATATATAAACAAGTCGGCCGTCTGCCACCGAGGCAGGGTGACCCAAAAGGAAATAAAATCTCCAAAAAGAAAATACTTTTATCATTCAACACTTTCACCTCACTCACACATAATCACTGTTTTTGGAGAGGTGCTCAGAACACAACAGTTTAGAAGCATATACACAACATATCGCTCCAAAATGCTAATATCCCGAACCCCTCCTTTAAAGTGCAGACATTGTACTTCCCATTTCCAGGACTCAAGTCCGGCTATATAAAAATAACCGGTTTCCCTGAATCCCTTCAGTAAATATTACCCTGCTCACACTCCAACAGATCGTCAGGTCCAAAATATCATTCGTCTCCATTCACTACTATCGAACACGCTCATGCACGCCTGCTGGAAGTCTAAGCCCCTCGCCCACAAACCCTCCCTTACCCCTTCCAACCTTTTCGAGGACGGCCCCTACCCCCCTTCCTTCCCCTACAGATTTAAACGCTCTCCATGTCATTCTGCTTTCATCCATTCTCTCTAAATGACCAAACCACCTCAACAAACCCTCTTCAGCCCTCTGACTAATACTTTTATAAACTCCACACCTTCTACTAATTTCCACACTCCGAATTTTCTGCATAATATTTACACCACACATTGCCCTTAGACAGGACATCTCCACTGCCTCCAACCGTCTCCTCGCTGCAGCATTTACAACCCAAGCTTCACACCCATATAAGAGTGTTGGTACTACTATACTTTCATACATTCCCTTCTTTGCCTCCAGAGATAACGTTTTTTGTCTCCACATATACCTGAACGCACCACTCACCTTTTTTCCTTCATCAATTCTATGATTAACCTCATCCTTCATAAATCCATCCGCCGACACGTCAACTCCCAAGTATCTGAAAACATTCACTTCTTCCATACTCCTCCCCAATTTGATATCCAATTTTTCTTATCTAAATCATTTGATAGCCTCATCACCTTACTCTTTTCAATATGCACTTTCAATTTTCTACCTTTATACACACACACAAACTCATCCACTAACCTTTGCAATTTTTTTTAGAATCTCCCATAAGCACAGTATCATCAGTAAAAAGTAACTGTGTCAATTCCCATTTTTATTTAATTCCCCATAATTTAATGCCACCCCTCTCCCTAACACCCTAGCATTTACTTCTTTTACAACCCCATCTATAAATATATTAAACAGCCATGGTGACATTACACATCCCTGTCTAAGACCTACTTTTTTATATATATATATATATATATATATATATATATATATATATATATATATATATATATATATATATATATATATATATATATAAATATATATATATATATATATATATATATATATATATATATATATATATATATATATATATATATATATATATATATATATACATATATATATATATATATATATATATATATATATATATATATACATATATATATATATATATATATATATATATATATATATATATATATATATACGTATATATATATTCATGGAACCAAGGTCTTGACGTCCTAAATTACGAATCCATAACACTAAAATTTACCCCTGTCAAAATTGTCTAACAGGATTACGGAGACAACTAGTGGGATCCTTAAAGCTCTATCTACTTCACTCTCTACAGTTTTCTTTTATTCTCCCTCGCGCTGTCTCTTTCTATATTTTCAGATCTACTTGTGCTACTCTACCTACATGTACTCCTCAACAAACCCAGTTCCTGTTCTTGGAAGAACCTGCTCCCGAGTCCGATAGATTCTCTTATGTCTGTCTTCCATCTCTGTCTCATCATTCTCACATTTTTTTTTTCTCTCTCTCTCTCTGCCTTTCCATCCTCCTTCGCAGTAATGGACTACCCAGTAAATATAGTTAAGCTCTATCTGTGTTCTGGGAGCACGAGAGAGAGAGAGAGAGAGAGAGAGAGAGACCAATTGCTCATTCCTTTCCCCAAAGACATGTTTGCAATATGCAAATTTCCCTCCGCTCAAATTCTCACTCCACCCAAACATACACACACACACACACACACACACACACACACACACACACTCACACACACACACACACACACACACATGTAAGGATAACTTTTAGGAACGTCAACAAGCAGTCTTTCATGACTTTATACACGTCATATGCAGTATGGAACCCGCATCTAATAAAGCATGTAAGGAAACTGGAAAAAGTTTAAGGTTTGCAACTAAACTAATTCCGTAGGAATTGGGTATGAACTATAAAAAGAGGCTAAAGGAGATAAACCTAATGACACTAGAGGACAATACTAGAGGTGACATGATCACGACGTAGATAGAATTATGACAAATTGATAGGGTGGACTGGGAGTCAGTGAGGCGGGTCTCAGGTACACGAGGTCACTGCTGGAAGTTAAAATCACTGAGACGACACAGGGATGCTAAGAAAAAATTCTTTAGCCTTAGAGTGATCCTTGAGTTTGAGGATGAATGGCTGGTAAAAGCATCCCTTAAATAGGTATCGTGCCACCATGAAATCAAAAAAAAAAAAAATTAGATAATAGGACCGTCAGTCCTCTCATACTATTCATCCCAGCTGGCAATGCTCGACAAAAGTTTAAATTTTAGAGAATGTTTTTAAAGCCAAGTACTTGCCCCAGATCCTAACTAACAAGCCCTGGAGAGTGAGTCCACCATAAAGACGTTTTCTTCTCCAGAGACGTGCTTCACAGAGATGTTATAATGTTGGAGTCTTAAGGCCCAGCGCATGAGTGTTTCCGTTTCTCACAGAGCTCAGGTCAGCGGGTTGTGGCCGCTGTGTGCCTGAACCACATGCGGAGAAGATGACACGTATACGTCGAAGTGCTCCAGTGCTAGGACCAGAGCTAGAGCTTCTTTCTCTAATGTGGAATAAGCCATATTGCTGTGGCTTCAGCATCGGTGAAAAGTAGCCGACCGGATGAAGGACGCCCTCATCAGAGGCTTGAAGCAACACTGCGCCAACTCCAGCTTCACAGGCATCCTAATGTAAGGAAAATTGTTTGAACAGTCTGGAGACAGCAATACGAATTACACACAACAGTCGTTTTTATTTTTGTAAAAGCCTCTTGGCAAGACGTTGACCAGACAAACTTTTCATTAGGCTGGTAAATAAGGGTAAGATGGGCAACGATATCAGAGAAATTGTTACAAAAATGTTTATAGAAGCCTATCATTCCGACGAACTTTTGGAAGGATTTTTTTTTATCTTGGAGAACTGGATAATTCTGAATAACAAAAATATTGGTGGATTTGGGTGCCACTTCACCTTTCCCGACTTCATGACCTAAAAATGTTGTTGTAGGTTTACTTATTTTATCTAAAAACCTTTAAAAGATGCTAAACGGGGTCACAGAATTTTGATGTCTTCCTGGGATTATAAAGGCCGAGATCTTGATCTTGTCAGTTAAGGGACTTGAAAGTACCCTCTGAAGAAGTTTAATTTTGAGACAAAGTTGGCTTTATTCACAAATTCGACTACGTCATCCACACATGAAGGAGGGCAAAAATCTGACACTCTGACCTAATCCATCTTGTGGTAATCTGTAACCATCCACGCTCCTCTATCAGGATTCTTCACAAGGCTGTAAGGCGAGGCCCAGAGCCTCTTCCACCAACATATGATCTAGTAGAAAATTTACCTCTGGTAGTAGTTTCTGGGTTAGCTCTGTATGGAGAGATTTTAATGGGTATAACAGACCCACATCTACGTCATGGAAACTAAGATTGCACATTTTAGGAATATCCGAAAAGATGTCAGGATAGGACTTCAGGAGGGTGGTGAGATTAATCAATTGGTCTTCCGTATGTCCCGACGGAAGAATTCGAGGGTTCTGAAGTACTCCCGAGTTAGAAAGTCTTATTTGGGCCTCTGGAACTTAATACAAGGATCTGAGTTTTTCTGTACCACTTACAAACAACTGGTAGAACTTGCCTTTAGGGTGTGGCCAGGTACTTGGCTTAAGGTTGTCTTTAGCCATCTAACGTACTAGATGTAGTCTTGCTTAGGAATTGAATGGAGTCATCATAGCGTCTTCTCCCACCTATGCCTCTTTAAGCACATGTAGTGAACCCCTTACTTTATGGATAAAGATCAATTCAAATGGACTGTACCCTGTAGATTCCTGCACAGTTTCCCTAATAGTAAAGAACAGCAGAGGTAAACATTTATCCCAGTCTGCAGGAAAATTCATCTCTTAATTATGTTGTAGTGTATCTCGACAGACCCGAAATGGGTAAAGTCTATTACGTAAAACATATTAAAAAAAATGAAACGCCTCTTTTCCCTATAATGACTATTTCTTATATATCTACACACTCTGACAATGATCCTGACTCCTTGCATAAAACTCCAGACCTGTTAACTCGGTTCTACTTCAGAACCCACGCCTTCTTGTGTCAGGACATAAAGAATCCCAAATAACTGATCTCACCACCCTCTTGAAGTCCTATCCGGACATCATTTCGGCTATTCCTAAAATGTGCAGTTTTGGTTTCCATGACGTAGCTGTGGGCTCTGTCATTCCTATTAAACTCTCCCTACAGAGCTAACTCAGAAATTGCTATAAGAGGTAAATTTTCTATTAGAACAATGGTTGGTGGAAGAGGCCGTGAGCCTCGCCTTGTATCCTTGTGAAAAAACCTGATGGAAGGACATGGACGGTTGCAGATTACCACAAAGTGATTAAGATCACAGAGCCAGATGCAGCCAGGGGTGAATGAAATCAGTAGTGATCAGCAGAGAGGCGGGGCCAGGAGCTGAGACTCTGTCCTTGAACCACAATTAGGCGAGTACGTACACACACACACAATCAATATATATATATATACATATATATATATATATATATATATATATATATATATATATATATATATATATATATATATATATATATATATATATATATATATATATATATATATATATATATATATATATATATATATATATATATATAGTGACTACTCACATTACGTATTTGTAGTCCAGAGTTCATAGATGAAGAAATATCCAAAATTTATGAAATAGCCAATGATCTGAAATTCCCGAAAAATGTAACTGATAAATCATTTAAAATTGCTAGAAATACTTTTTACAACCCAAAAAGGGACAACCAACCTTATTCAACTAAAATGTGTTGGTTCTTCCTTACCATCAAAACTTGGTTGATATGAACATCAAAATGGTATACAATACCGACAGGTTGGTAGGTAAGACACATAGGCAACAGTTAGGCAACTTTATTCCGAAACGTTTCGCCTACACAGTAGGCTTCTTCAGTCGAATACAGAAAGTAGGCAGGAACAGTAGAGAAGACGATGTAATCAGTCCATCACCCTTAAAGTCGTAGAATTTGAGGTTGTCAGTCCCTCGGCCTGGAGAAGTTCAGTTCCATAGTCAGGAACTATCTGATAGTTCCTGACTTTAAAAATCTTGATACAGTAAAAAAACTTTTGATAAAGAATTCCCCCCAAAATGCTGAAGGATCTGTCTATAAGATTCCTTGTAAAATTTGCGATAAAGTTTATTACGGTCAAACTGGTAAAAGTCTCAAACAACATAAATATAGCATTAGAACTGGACAAGATTCCAATGCTCTATTTATTCATGTAAGAGATTTTAACCATCCAATTGATTTTCAAAAAGTTGAGAAAGTTGTATCAAGCAAGTCCATGGTCGACAGAAATATAATTGAATCTTGTTTCATTAAAAGCAGTTTTGAAAATAATATGAATATTTCCTTAGGTTTGTTTAAATTAGATTCATTTATAATTAATAAAATTTGGTTAGAGTTTAATAATACATTGGACAAATAATAAACCTTATTTCTTGGGTAGAATGATTTGTTGGTGGGTTTACGTGAGGACCTGTCTAGTTGGACCAGCGGACCTACTGCAGTGTTCCTCTTTTCTTATGAGTCCGGTATTGCCCCGCGTCAGGTGTTTCTTTGTTGTGGGAGTTGACTGTGAGGTGTATTCTAAGCCCTTTAATTGCCTTCCTTTGATGTATTACTTTCATAGTTCCTTGACAATGTGAGTAGTCACGAAAGCGCTTGGAATTTCACTACTCTTTCACAGTGGTTGTTTTGCACACACACACACACACACACACACACATATATATATATATATATATATATATATATATATATATATATCTATATATATATATATATATATATATATATATATACATATATATAGATATATATATATATATATAGATATATATATATATACATATATATATATATATATATATATATATATATATATACACAATCACTGTGGTGAAAATATAGTGAAATTCCTGAAATACAGCGAAATTTCACTATTTTTTCACAGTGGTTCTGCATATCGTGATATCACCTGTTTACTGTGATCTTATTGTATATATACATACATGCAAACAATCGCAGATAGGCGGTCTGAACTATGCAAGACAAGTACTTTCACACTTCTCAGTGTGTCATCAGAAGCTTTGCAATGTTGCAAGGCACCAACTGAAGGAGTGAAGGAAAGTTTTCTCAAAGTAGCGCAGTACGGGTATGTCACTTGCTACAGCCTCTCTCAGAATGTGAGCCAATGGTTTGGTGCCAACCCCTCACCACCACCATCCCCGTCCCCCCCCCCCATATGGGGTAAGAGGGTTTTGAGATGTCAAGGATTATGAAATTAGAAGATATAGTAGCCAGCCCGAAGCTTTTCCTAGCCACTCAGAACAGGTCATATAACTTGAGAAAATACGTTTCGCAGTGGATACTGTACATGTGGATTGCGATTATTCTATGTAACCTTTTTAATTAATAAAAGGAAATGAATTTGCTCTTTTGACCGTTTAACTGTCCTGGACTGGGGTACTCGAATGTCATTAAGAGCCCCACCGATCAGGTCAACAGCCATTTCAATAAACATCTTAAAAACGTTGTTGAAAGGGAATGATTAATTAATTAAACTTCTGTCGGCTAGGTCAGCAATCCTACCATATCTTTATGGGGTAATCATGACTCATAAGCCAGGGTACCCATCCCGACCTCAGTAGTATATAACCTATCTAAATGGCTGGTTAAACTTCTAACTTCCATGGTCGGTAGGATATCGGATGCACATATTAGAAATAGTGTTGACCTTACTGAAAGACTCAAGAAATTAAATGTCCCTCATAACTTTACCTTAGTGAACTTTGATGTCACAGCTCTATTCATCAAAGTCCCTGTCCCTGACTTGCTTTCGTACCTTGAAGAGGAAGTAGAAAACTTCCCCATGCTCTACCTTACGAAAATAATAATTGAATTGATAAAACTTTGTGTTACTGATTGCAAGTTCGTTTGAAGGGAAATACTGTGCTCAAAAACAAGGCATGACAATGGGAAATCCCCTTAGCACCTTACTTAGCACCTTGTATATGGAATCTATGGGACTAGACGTCTTAAAGACATTCTCCCATATAAAGCTAGTTGGTTCAGATACGTAGACAATGTTCTTTGCCTATGAGCTCCTACCTAGACTCAGTGGTCTAGTACCTTCCATTAAGTTCACTACAGAACATGAAATAAACAACACTTTGCCATTCCTAGATGTTTTAATCCATCGTGTTGATAGAAAATTCATATATGCAGTCTATAGGAAGTCCACCAATGTGTCGTCATATTCCAGTCGTGACTATTCCAATCACGAAACTAAGGTAAAAAGAAAAGAAGTGGGTTCCTCACAATGTTCTTGAGAGTCTTGTGCATTTGCAGCCCAGAGTACTTAGAGGACGAAATCAGCAAAATATTCAACAAAGTTACAAAACTGAGATATGATGAATGGTTTGAAAAACCGACAAGTTGAAGATTGAGACACTTATGCAGCATATGGAAATCTTTAAACGTTTCGCCACACAGTGGCTTCATCAGTCCAATACAAAGAGGAAGGCGTAAGGAGAGGAGGAGAATGAGGTAATCAGTCCCTCAACCTGGAGTCGATGTGTTCAGTCCATCAATCGACTGAACACATCGACTCCAGGTTGAGGGACTGATTACCTCATTCTCCTCCTCTCCTTACGCCTTCCTCTTTGTATTGGACTGATGAAGCCACTGTGTGGCGAAACGTTTAAAGATTCCCATATGCTGCATAAGTGTCTCAATCTTCAAAACTGAGATAACCTAGGTATTTTATCGAGAAGGCACTAACGTCAACAAGAACGACTTTCTACAGGACTGAACCTAAGGAAGTGATTGCAAGGAAAAATGTACTAGTTTTACCATACAATGAGAACCTGGTTTGCCTGCATGAGGCATTAAAACAGTCAATATAAACTTTACTTTTAAAAACATTGGAACTGTGAAACAAAGGCTGATTAAAAACACACCCTCCAACAAAGTTGTGGAATTTACAAGGTCCCTTGAACTTAGTGTCTTTTCTCATATATTGGTCAAACAGGTAAACTTCTGGAAACCAGAATAGCCCAACATAAATACTCCGTCAAGACAGGGCAGGAGTCAAACGCCATCTTTAACCACGTTAGTTCCTGTAATCACCCACTGGGATGGGCTGCTGCCCAAATTATTGTACCCAACAGTTCTGCCATAGAAAGAAACATAAATGAATCTTCTCTCTTGCAATGTGACAGGAATACTGTATATAACTCAAATTATGGATTATACAAGCTCGATAGCTATTTAGTAGAATCTATTATACACAATCTTAAACAACAATGCTATAAAAAATCACAGCATTGCTCATTATGCCAGGGTTTTTTATGATGGATTGGTGACGCTCCACCCCCTGTGGCTTGTCTTGCATATACACACACATATATGAATATATATTTATGCACACACACACACACACACACACACACACACACAAGTGCTGGATGAGGTACATATAACCAAGGAGGAGGTGAAGAAGCTGCTATGCGAACTTGACACCTCAAAGGCGGTGGGACCAGACAACATCTCTCCATGGGTCCTTAAAGAGGGAGCAGAGATATTGTGTGAGCCATTAACAAAGATCTTCAACACATCATTTGAAACTAGGCAACTCCCTGAGGTATGGAAAATGGCAAATGTAGTCCCAATTTTTAAAAAGGGAGACAGACATGAGGCACTAAACTACAGACCTGTATCACTAACGTGTATAGTATGCAAGGTCATGGAGAAGATCATCAGGAGGAGAGTGGTGGGGCACCTGGAAAGAAACAAGTGTATAATTGACAACCAGCACGGTTTCAGGGAAGGAAAATCCTGTGCCACAAACCTACTAGAGTTTTATGACAAGGTGACAGAAGTAAGACAAGAGAGAGAGGGGTGAATCGACTGCATATTTTTGGACTTCAAGAAGGCCTTCGACACAGTTCCTCACAAGAGGTTACTGCAAAAGCTAGAGGATCAGGCACACATAACAGGAAAAGCACTGCAATGGATCAAAGAATATCTGACAGGGAGGCAACAACGAGTCATGGTACGCGACGAGGTGTCAGAGTGGGCGCCTGTGACAAGCGGGGTTCCACAGGGGTCAGTCCTAGGACCTGTGCTGTTCTTGGTATATGTGAACGACATAACGGAAGGGATAGACTCAGAAGTGTTCTTGTTTGCAGATGATGCGAAGTTAATGAGAAGAATCGAATCGGATGAGGATCAGGCAGGACTACAAAGAGACCTGGACAGGCTACAAACCTGGTCCAGCAACTGGCTCCTTGAATTTAACCCTGCCAAATGCAAAGTCATGAAGATTGGGGAAGGTCAAAGAAGACCGCAGACACAATATAGTTTAGATGGCCAAAGACTGCAAACCTCACTCAAGGAAAAAGATCTGGGGGTGAGTATAACACCGAGCATATCTCCTGAGGCGCACATCAATCACATAACTGCTGCAGCATACGGGCGCCTGGCAAACCTACGGATAGCGTTCCGATACCTCAGTAAGGATTCGTTTAAGACTCTGTATACCATTTACGTCAGGCCCATACTGGAGTATGCAGCACCAGTTTGGAATCCACACCTAGTCAAGCACGACAAGAAATTAGAGAAAGTGCAAAGGTTTGCAACAAGACTAGTCCCAGAGCTACGGGGATTGTCCTACGAAGAAAGGTTGAGGGAAATTGGCCTGACGACACTGGAGGACAGGAGGGTCAGGGGAGACATGATAACGACATATAAAATACTGCGCGGAATAGACAAGATGGACAAAGACGGGATGTTCCAGAGAAGGGACACAGACACAAGAGGTCACAATTGGAAGTTGAAGACTCAGATGAATCAAAGGGATGTTAGGAAGTATTTCTTCAGTCATAGAGTAGTCAAGCCGTGGAATAGCCTAGAAAGTGACGTAGTGGAGGCGGGAACCATACATAGTTTTAAGGCGAGGTATGATAGAGGACCTAGTAGCAATCAGCGAAGAGGCGGGGCCAGGAGCTGTGACTCGACCCCTGCAACCACAAATAGGTGAGTACACACACACACACACACACACACACACACACACACACACACACACACACACACACACACACACATACACACACACACACACACACACACACACACACACACACACACACACACACACACACACACACACACACACACACACACACACACACACACACACACACACACACACACACACACACACACACACACACACACACACACACACACACACACACACACACATACACATAGCCTAGAAAGTGAAGTAGTGGAGGCGGGAACCATAAATAGTTTTAAGGCGAGGTATGATAAAGCTCATGGAGCAGGGAGAGAGAGGACCTAGTAGCAATCAGTGAAGAGGCGGGGCCAGGAGCTATGACTCGACCCCTGCAACCACAAATAGGTGAGTACAAATAGGTGAGTACACACACACACACACACACAGCGGTGTAAACCATTCACCCCCAACCTACTCACCCACTAGACATCCTGTCCCATGCTCCATCACTTTGTCCCCCCATCTAACCATCTCTCCACCCTCATAACTCCTCCACACACACGAACACACACACATACACACAACACCTCCATAGAGTGAACTTTGTGTCTCTCATCCTCACCTTCCATCCATCGTCCTCTCACCCCTTCTCCCTCCCTTCCCTCTCCCTCTCTCATCCTTTCTCTCTCCCTCTCTCATCCTCATCGGCCATCCATCTTCCCTCTCTCACCCTCTATCTCTCTCATCCTCATCTTCCATCCACATTCTCACCAGTCTTTCTCCCCTCTCTCTCCCCCTAGCCTCTCCCACACTCCCTTTCTCCTCCCTTGTAACCCCTAAAACTCTCCTTGATGCTGCCCCCCCCTTGGACCTCATATTCTTCTCTCCCCTGCCCTACCTCCCTACACCTCCCCATACCTGCAACACCCATCTCACAGAAACTTTGTTCTGTGGTACAATGGGGCCAAAAATAAGGCCGAGAGCTGGGAAGGATGATTGGGAAGCAGAGCTCAAAAAAGCGAGGAAGACTGGAGAAGGAAGCTAGAAGAGCTTGGAAGGAGGATGGAGGAGATGGTAGCTGCAGAGAGAAGAAGGTGGGAACAACATCCAAAGTAGCAAAAGACAAGATACAGCTCTTAGAAGAGGAACTGAGCAATCTGACACAGCCTAAAGAAAGAAATAACAGTACAAACATAACATCAGGAAGTTCTACATCAGACACAGACAAGGGGACTGGTGGAAGCAAGGAAGCTATATTGTATGCAAAGGGCTGGTCAGACCCACACAGGGCCAAGGCAATGACAAGGAGCACACTAGCAACGAATGAGAGGTGGGAAACATTGAAGGAGCTAGGATATATGCAGGAACTCTACCAGACTCCTGCAGGGGCCAGGAACAGCTGAGCAGGAAAGACAGATCAATGAGCAATGGAGCCTCAGCTAAGGAAGGGATTGAAGGAAGGAACACTCCAAGGGAATGAACTAAAGCACCTCAGAGGATGCAATGGGAGACACAGTGGGAGGAAGAAAGGGAGAGATCAGTTTTTTTCTATGGGCTCCAGGAAGACGACGGGGAAACCTACGAGGAAAGAAAACAGGAGGAGATAAAAGTGATTAAAGGTATCATAGCAGAGGGCGACATAACCCAGGTGGCAAATTTTTGGAGAATTGGGTGGTTCACAAGGAGAAGGAAGCGGCCTCTCAAATAATTTTCAAGGCAGAATCAACTCGAACCATGATCCTGCAGGAGAAAACATGGCTGAGAGACAAACTGGAATTCCAGAGTGTATACTTCGACCGAGACAGAATGCAAGAGGAAAGGAGGATACTGAAAGGAAGAGTGCAAAAACGAAAGGAGGATTGGGAGGAAGAGACAAAGAGAAGCAGAATAACCCAGACACAGTTAGAAGGGCAAACACCCCCTCCCCCAGAAACACCCACAGTAGGACTCCAACCATGACAACCCCAAGACCACTGAACAATCTAAGCCAACAATCACACACAGATCACTCTGTCCCCACCCCAACACCACAACCCCCCCCCCTTACAGCAACCCCCTATGGGAACTCTACCCCCACTACTACCACCCATAGGCCCTCACCAAGGCTCCTGCTCTCCCAACCCCAATATCCTCCAAGGACCACAGTTTTGGAACAGAAGTTGAAGGTTTGGTACACAAATGCAGATGGAATAACAAACAAATATGAGGAGTGGCATGAAAGAATCAATGAGAAGTCCCCAGACATCATAGCAGTCACAGAAACGAAACTCACTGAGACAACAACAGATGCAATCTTCCCACCAGGATATCAGATCCTGAGGAAAGACATAAGGAGCAGAGGGGGAGAAGGGGTTGCACTGCTCGTAAAACACCGATGGAAATTTGAGGAAATGGGAGACATGGACGAAATTGGAGGAAGAGAATACGTAGTAGGTACACTTCAGTCTGGGGAGCACAAGGTAGTCATTGCATTGATGTATAATCCACCACAGAACTGCAGGAGGCCAAGAGAGGAATACGAAGAGAGTAACAGAGCAATGGTGGACCCACTGGCTGAGGTGGCAAGAACAGCTCACTCGAGCAAAGTTTCTGGTAATAGGCGATTTCAATCACAGGGAAATCGATTAGGAAAACCTGGAATCACACGGGGATTTCGAAACATGGAGAGCCAAGATGATGGATGTGGTACTGGAAAACCTCATGCATCAACATGTTAAGGATTCTACCAGAGAGAGAGGGGAGGATGAACCAGCAAGACTGGACCTTGTGTTCACACTGAGCAGTTCGGACACTGACGACATCACATATGAGAGACCCCTAGGAGCTAGTGACCACGTGGTTCTGTGCTTTGAATACATAGTAGTTACAAGCAGAGAGGGTAGCAGGAGATGAACGGGAAAAGCCAGACTATAAACGGGGGGACTACACAGGTTCGAGGAACTTCCTGCAAGAGGTTCAGTGGGACAGAGAACTGGTAGGAAAATCGGTAAATGAAATGATGGAAATCGTAACAACAAAATGTAAGGAGGCAGAGGAAAGGTTTGTTTCAAAGGGCAACAGAAATAATGGGAAGACCAGAACGAGCCCCTGGTTTACCCGACGGTGTAAGGAGACAAACACCTAGTGCAATAGAGCATGGAAAAAGTACAGAAGGCGACGAACACAGGAATATAAAGAGATTAGTCGAGGAGCCAGGAACGAATATGCACAGGCAAGGAGGGAGGCCCAGCAACAGTATGAAAATAACATAGCATCAAAAGTCAAGTCTAACCCTAAACTGTTGTACAGCCACATCAGGAGGGAGACAACAGTCAAAGACCAGGTGATCAGGCTGAGGAAAGAAGTAACGATCATGAGGTTTGTGAGGAGCTCAACATGAGATTTAAGGAAGTATTTACAGTAGAGGCAGAAATGGCTCCTAGAAGACAGCACAGAGGGAAACACCAACATGGAACATACCAACAGGTGCTGGATGACATACAAACAACGGAAGAGGAGGTGCAGAAGCTAAGTGACCTCGATACTTCAAACGGGAGGGGTCTGCACATCTCCCCGTGGGTCCTTAGAGAAGGAGGAGAGATGCTGTGCGTGCTACTAACCACAATCTTCAATACATCCCTTGAAACTGGGCAACTACCTGAGGCATGGAAGACGGCAAATGTAGTCCCCATTTTTAAGACAGAAACGAGGCACTAAACTACAGACCAGTGTCTCTGACGTATATAGTATGCAAAGTCATGGAAAATATTATCAGGAGGAGATTGGTGGAGCACCTGGAACGAAACACGATTATAAACAACCAGCACGGATTGATGGAAGGCAAGTCCTGTGTCATAGGATAAGATAAGATTTCGTTCGGATTTTTAACTCCGGAGGGTTAGCCACCCAGGATAACCCAAGAAAGTCAGTGCGTCATCGAGGACTGTCTAACTTATTTCCATTGGGGTCCTCAATCTTGTCCCCCAGGATGCGACCCACACCAGTCGACTAACACCCAGGTACTATTTGCTGCTAGGTGAAGAGGACAATAGGTGTAAGGAAACGTGTCGAAATGTTTCCACCCGCCGGGAATCGAACCCGGGCCCTCCGTTTGTGAAGCGGGAGCTTCGGCCACCATGCCACCGGGCCACCTCAAGGTGGCAGAAGTAAGAAACGAGAGAGAAGGGTGGGTTGATTGCATTTTCCTGGACTGCAGAAAGGCCATCGACACAGTTCCTCACAGGAGATTAGTGCAGAAGCTGGAAGAACAGGCACGTATAACAGGAAGGGCACTACAATGGATCAAAGAATACCTGACAGGGAGGTAACAGCGGGTCATGGTACGTCATGAGGTATCACAGTGGGCTTCTGTGACGAGCGGGGTACCACAGGAGTCAGTTCTAGGGCCAGTGCTATTTTTGATACATGTGAATGACATAGCAGAAGGGGTGGACTCTGAAGTGTCCCTGTTCGCAGATGCTGTGAAAATAATGAGAAGGATTAAATCAGATGAGGATCTGCCATGATTACAAAGAGACCTGGATAGGCTGGACACATGGTCCAGCAACTGGCTACTCGATTTCAACCATGCCAAATGCAAAGTCATGAAGATTGGGGAAGGGCAAAGACCGCAAACAGAGTATAGGCTAGGTGGGCAAAGGCTGCAAACCTCACTCAAGGAGAAAGATCTTGGGGTGACCATAACACTGAGCATGTCTCCGGAGGCACACATCAACCAGATAACGACTGCAGCATATGGGCGCCTGGAAACCTGAGAATAGCGTTCTGATACCTTAGTAGGGAATCGTTCAAGTCACTGTACACTGTGTACTTCAGGCCCATACTGGAGTATGCAGCACCAGTTTGGAACCCACGCCTGGTCAAGCACTTCAAGAAATTATAAAAAGTACAAAGGTTTGCAACAAGCTACTTTCGGAGCTCAGGGGAATGTCCTACGAAGAAAGGTTGAGGGAAATCGGATTGACGACACTGGAGGACAGGAGGATCAGGGGAGACATGATAACAACATACAAAATAATGAGTGGACAGAGACAGAATGTTCCAGAGAGGGAACATAGAAACAAGGGGTCACAATTGGAAGCTGAATACTCAGACGAGTCACAGGGATGTTAGGAAGTACTTCTTCAGTCACAGAGTCGTCAGGAATTGGAATAGCCTAGCAAGTGATGTAGTGAAGGCAGGAACCATACATTGCTTTAAGACGAGGTATGACAAAGCTCAGGAAGCAAAGAGAGAGAGAGAGAGGACCTATTAGCGATCAGTGAAGAGGCGGGGCCAGGAGCTGAATACATTGACAGAAAACACAAACGTAAATACATTGGTGCAATATATCAAAGATTATGAATCTCCACCAGTTCCTCCGAAGCCAGACACGAGCCCAGTATGCAGCAAGCATTTCCCCTCTGGATGGCGACGCTGAGGCGCTGGAACATGAAAGTGGCTGATCTTGGGTCCCTGGTAGTGTCGATGTCGATGAGTCTGGAA
This sequence comes from Cherax quadricarinatus, assembly GCF_038502225.1. Taxonomy (NCBI): domain Eukaryota; kingdom Metazoa; phylum Arthropoda; class Malacostraca; order Decapoda; family Parastacidae; genus Cherax; species Cherax quadricarinatus. The sequence continues at coordinate 5,393,789 of NC_091323.1, read as the reverse complement.
CCCAGTTCTTTAAAGAAACGTGTGGGTCTTTGATTCCACTGGGACAAATTGATACTGTTGGCTTATGTCCCTGTACTTACTAATCTTGTACTCCCTGTGATCAGCAGCTCCTCCCTGTTGCCCGACACTGTGGCGGATGTGTCAGCCAGCGTCGTCACACAGGTATAGTCCCATGCTAAGAGCTTGCCACTCTTCCAAGGATAAATAGTGATCACTCGGAGCCGCTGAGGGCTTTACCAATGCAATTTAAGTTGACACTGAAGGTGGAATTAGCCTGTGAATTGTGGATTTATTTTCCTGCTAGGTGGCAAAGGAAAAATTGGCAAGGAGTAGTGCAAGCTCGATCCTACGTCTGCTGAACCCGTCTGTCTTTTTCAACCCGAGAACTTGTGGAGACTATTCTCTAACTGGTGAAAATCTTGTGGGTCATTTAGAACACAGAGTGACGGAGCCAGAATCCATTTATTGCAGTTCTCTTCACGTCGCAGAGTAGTCCTGATAAGTGAGGCTGTTGGTGCTCTCTCTGCAGGAGTGGAAGGTGGAGAGAGGAAGCTTACTGCTAGTCTTTCCTTATAAATTACATATTTTTTTTAACATAACAGTAGGCGGTGAGAACTGTCAGTCTCGCAGTAGACAGCTTCCATACGGACCGTAGCGTCCCTTATTTTACAATTAACGATATGAATTCACGTGTATTGTGTGCATTCATATGTACTCCAGTGTATACAAATGCATTCTCATGTATTAAAATATTTTGGTATGTATTTCCTTGTACCTCCACATACTCCTGTGTAGGTACATGTAATTCTGTGTACTCCCGGGTACGCCTACACACCTTAGTATTTTCCATTTTGCTACCATGTACTTCCCTGAGCTCCCCAGTCAATTATCATATATATACATATGTACGTACCCTCTCCAGTACCACCATCATGCCCTGGCACACAGCAAAAATTACCCAGAGCTGCAAGTGCAAATGTTGTACGTGTTCCCGCATGATTTAAGCCATTAAGATAAAAATAAATGAGTTGAAGAATTGAGACACTTATGCAACTTATGGGAATCTTTATTGAAGAAACGCTTCGCCATACAGTGGCTTCATCAGTCTTATACAAAGCAGGAAGGTATAAGGAGAGGAGCAGTATGAGGAAATCAGTCCCTCAACCTGGAGTCAATGTTTTCAGTCCATCAGTCATGTACACATGACTCCAAACTGAGGGATTGATTACCTCAAACTCCTCCTCTCTTTATACCTTCCTGCTTTCTATAAGACTGATGAAGTCACTGTGTGGCGAAACGTTCCTTCAATAAAGATTCCCATATGTTGCATAAGTGTCTCAATTCTTCAACTTGACGGCTTTCAAAACCATTCATCACACAAAATAGATGAGAACAAATACGAGAGGCATTTCTAATGGATTTCATCCTTCACTTCCTAAAGTCAGTTCCTCAGCCCAGGTCAACCCGCAACCCCATCCAACCTCGTAACTTTATTCCTTCCTGGGCTAATATTTTCCAGTGGCATAAAAGTTATAGAATTTATGAGGCGAGAAATAAGTGCAGCTTTTCCTCGCTCTCTTTACCCACGAGATGAGACGAGCAAGAATCAATTTTCCAATAGTTAGGGTAATATTTTCGTCACCAAATGTAGAGGGAAGAGTCTGTGGAGCGAGCCAGGAGGATATATTTGTCGCAGCTCGGAGGACCTGCATTTCTTGCAGGTTGCTGTGAAGGAGAAGGACCTGCTGTTCTTGCAGATTGCTGTGAAGGAGAAGGACCTGCTGTTCTTGCAGATTGCTGTGAAGGAGAAGGACCTGCTGTTCTTGCAGATTGCTGTGAAGGAGAAGGACCTGCTGTTCTTATAGATTGCTGTGAAGGGGTGTTGTTCTTCCACACTGCTGTGAAGGGATGTTTTTCAAGACTGTTGTGATGGTGCTGTTCTTCAAGACTGCTGTGATGGTGCTGTTCTTCAAGACTGCTGTGAGGGTGCTGTTCATCAAGACTGCTGTGATGGTGCTGTTCTTCAAGACTGCTGTGATGGTGCTGTTCTTCAAGACTGCTGTGAGGGTGCTGTTCTTCAAGACTGCTGTGATGGTGCTGTTCTTCAAGACTGCTGTGAGGGTGCTGTTCTTCAAGACTGCTGTGATGGTGCTGTTCTTCAAGACTGCTGTGGTGGTGCTGTTCTTCAAGACTGCTGTGATGGTGCTGTTCTTCAAGACTGCTGTGAGGGTGCTGTTCTTCAAGGCTGCTGTGAGGGTGCTGTTCTTCAAGACTGCTGTGAGGGTGCAGTTCTTCAAGACTGCTGTAATGGTGATGTTCAAGACTGTTGTGAGGGTGCTGTTCTTCAAGACTGCTGTGAGGGTGCTGTTCTTCAAGACTGCTGTGAGGGTGCTGTTCTTCAAGACTGATGTGAGGGTGCTGTTCTTCAAGACTGCTGTGAGGGCGCTGTTCTTCAAGACTGCTGTGAGGACGCTGTTTTTCAATACTGCTGTGATGGTGCTGTTCTTCAAGACTGCTGTGAGGGTGCTGTTCTTCAAGACTGCTGTGAGGGCGCTGTTCTTCAAGACTGCTGCGAGGACACTGTTCTTCAACACTGCTGTGATGGTGCTGTTCTTCAAGACAGCTGTGAGGGTGCTGTTCTTCAAGACAGCTGTGAGGGTGCTGTTCTTCAAGACTGCTGTGAGGACGCTGTTCTTCAATACTGCTGTGATGGTGCTGTTCTTCAAGACTGCTGTGAGGGTGCTGTTCTTCAAGACTGCTGTGAGGGCGCTGTTCTTCAAGACTGCTGTGAGAGCGCTGCTCTTCAAGACTGCTGTGAGGGTGCTGTTCTTCAAGACTGCTGTGAGGGTGCTGTTCTTCAAGACTGCTGTGAGGACGCTGTTCTTCAAGACTGCTGTGAGGGTGCTGTTCTTCAAGACTGCTGTGAGGGTGCTGTTCTTCAAGACTGCTGTGAGGACGCTGTTCTTCAAGACTGCTGTGATGGTGCTGTTCTTCAAGACTGCTGTGAGGGTGCTGTTCTTCAAGACTGCTGTGAGGGTGCTGTTCTTCAAGACTGCTGTGATGGTGCTGTTCTTCAAGACTGCTGTGAGGGTGCTGTTCTTCAAGACTGCTGTGATGGTGCTGTTCTTCAAGACTGCTGTGAAGGCTCTGTTCTTCAACACTGCTGTGAGGGCGCTGTTTTTCAAGACTGCTATGAGGGCACTGTTCTTCAAGACTGCTGTGAGGGTGCTGTTCTTCAAGACTGCTATGAGGGCGCTGTTCTTCAAGACTGCTATAAAGGTGCTGTTCTTCAAGACTACTATAAAGGTGCTGTTCTTTAAGACTGCTATGAAGGTGCTGTTCTTCAAGACTGCTGTGGGGGCTCTGTTCTTCAAGACTGCTGTGGGGGCTCTGTTCTTCAAGACTGCTGTGAGGGCGCTGTTCTTTTCTCTATAAGTGCCTTGACCGTATATCAGCACTACTGTCTGTAATCTCTTCCTCTGGTAGTAACCTGGCATTAAAGAAATATTAAGTAATTTTATTTTTTTTACAATTTGTCCCACTACCAGCTGAGTAGGATGGGGAGAGAGCAAAGGTAATTTCGTGAGAAATTACATTCACTTGTAAGACGATGAATGAGAGGAGCCAAGATCGAAGTGTATAAGTGGAAGATGGGTATTAACAAAGGGGATATAAATAATGTCTTGACGATATCCCTTTGAGAGAGAACCCGCAATAATGGATTCAAATTAGATAAGTTTAGATTTAGAGAGGATGTAGGAAAGTACTGGTTTGGAAATAGGGTAGTTAGTGAGAGGAACTGTCTGCCTAGTAGAGTTATCGAAGCTAAAACCTTGGGTTGTTTCAAATTTAGGTTGGATAAATACATGAGTAAGAGAGGTTGGATTTGAGTGGGACTTGCACAATAGATTTATCAGCGCTTATTCCCTGGGTGGCGTTGAAATGGGTTGGGCATGTGTTCTGTTAGTGGGTTGAATTTGCGAAAGGCCTGCCTAGTATGGACCAACGGGCCTCCTGCAGTCTTTCTCCTTTCTTATGTTCTATTAGCTAGTTGGCTTTATTTGTGCTCTGGTTGCGTGCTACCCACGTGATGTAGTGTTGACGGACCCCAGTTATAACGATGCTCTGGAGGTGGGGTTGAAGTATATGCGGTATATATACTCTTTATTTCGTGCACGTCACACAGAACTAAACATCCTGTAGGAGGGAAGAAATGTGGCTCAAAGCTTGGAGTCTTGGAGGCAGTTCCTCGCATGAGTCCCTCTGATTAACACATACTAGAGTTTTGTCCTCCACATGTGTGTATGAACTGTAATGACGAGAGCACTTTTTCTTGGTCTCTTTCTCTCTCACTCTCTTTTTTTTACACAAGGTTTGACAAGCTTATTAAGGATCCCTAGCTATTTACAAGTTAAGTATTCCTAACTTTATTGACAAGCTAAGAGCTGTTACCTACATCAGCTCATTTGAAAGCATTTTTATTGTTATGAAACATACAAGTAGGGAACAGGATGAAGTAGGAGCCATCTGTGGTTCAGCATTTTCATTTGATCAACTGACTTTATCTCTTTGACATCATTATGCTGCATGAATGTGTTCCATACTCGAGTCATCCTGGGTATATATGATCTCAGATGGAGTGATGCTCTGGAGAAGGGTACAGCCAGAGTGAAGTTGCTGCTTTCTGCCCGTCTTGTGGCATAAAAGCTTGTTTCACGCTGTCCTCGAAGTGGATCCAAGTGTGGTACTTTGACAATATTGGCCTTGTACATAACAGTAAGGCCACCCACATCCCTCCTGTGTTGAAGGCTCTGCTGAAATGACAGATCTATCCAGGATGGGTCCAGGCGAGAGATGAGACGTCTTGTTCTATTCTCTACTCTGTTAAGCAGTCGCAGATGAGAGGGGGGGGGCAGGCAAATCAAGAAAGTGGAGCATACTCAAGGTGTGAGCGTACTTGTGCCTCGTACAGAATCTTGCAACCCCTACTGTTAAGCAGATGCGAGATACGGCGAAGTGCTGAAAGCTTCCTGGCTGCCTTGTTTGCAAGATTTACAACATGGTTCTTCATGGTTAGTTTGGAGTCAAATTTCACCCCAAGGATATTAACTTCTTCCCCAGGTGCCAACACCCTCCCATTCATCTTTACTACTGCACCAGCATTACCATCACGGTGCCTAGAGACCAACATCATTTGCGTTTTCTCAGGCGCAAATGTTACTTTCCATCTATTTCCCCAAGCTGATACAGCTCTTAGCTGGTGATTGATGTAGCTTAGAGCAGCTGGCATTTCTTCTCTTGGATAAGTGAACGTCAGTGTATAGTCATCTGCATATGCATGGGATTCTGGGATGAGGTGAAGAAGGTCATTGAAGTAGACATTCCATAACAATGGTCCCAGCACGCTTCCTTGTGGAACACTTGCCCCAATAGGATGTCTTGCTGATTCCGTTCCATTGAGAGTTACCCTTAGAGATCTACCATGAAGGTAATCACTGAGAAGATATAGCGTAGAGCCTGCAATTCCCAGTGCTTGAAGTTTTGCTATGAGGCCCTGGTGCCACACCCGGTCGAAAGCACCAGCAATGTCCAGTGCTACCACACAGCTGATTTTGGATTCATCCAGTGACTGGTACCACTTAGTGGAGAGGTTTAACAACAGATCAGCAGCAGAGTAACCTTTCCTGAAGCCATATTGACGGTCACAAAGTAGTGAGTGGTAGTCTCTCTCTCTCACTTTTTCTCTCTCTTTCTCTCTTTCTGTTTTTAAAACTATGATATTGTATCTTCTATAGTAAATATTACTGGTGGTGAGGATATATGATAACTCAAAAATCAATCTCTGGCTCATGATTTTGTCCATAACTTTAATAAATGTCTTTTTTGAGTGTCTCCTTTCTGGTAATGTATCTCTATGACCAGGTACCACAGACTAGGTATTAGTGTCTGTGTTCGTAATACCACCTGCGAGGAAATAAGGGGCTGTTCTTTTAGACTGTTGTGAGGATGCTGTTCTTTTAGGCTGTTGTGAGGAGGATGTTCTTTTATGCTGCTCTGATGGAGCTGTAAGATGAAATTCTTTAACAGCCTCTGTGAGGAGGCTATATTGCTAGAAACGGTCAGTGGGGACTGTGTCTCTAGGTCAGCCTCAAATGGGGGATGTTCTTCTAGGGTTCCTGCTGTGGGGGGTATTCTTGCATGGTTCGTACTAGGAAGGTTACTATTCTAGGGCTTCTGCTACATGGCTATTCTTACAGGGCGTCTGCTAGTGGGGCTATTCATCTAAGGCTCCTACTAGGGAGATTATACTGCTGTGGCTCTTAGTTCAGAGATATTTCCGCACAGGAGGCTATTCTTCTATGACTTTTGCTAGAGGCTATTCGTCTGTCTTTTGCTAGGGGGCTATTTTCCTTTGTCTCTTACTAGGAGGCTAGTTGTGTCGCCTAAATGAGTATTAACTGTATATCCGCAGTTCATCCTGTAAGCAGCATCTTAAACCCACTAAAAGCAATGGTCATTGCAAACAGTTAATTCATCTTATCAATGCAAAATATGGATACATCCTCAAGATTTCTGACATCTTATTATTAGCAATGAAATATTTTGCCATATCCTATATGGTCTGTATGGAGGTGTCTCCGAAAGATTGAATATTTGGATACTCTAGAAAATAATGTTCCAGTGTATGGCCCTGTCTCTGTCCACACACCAGTTAATGGCGCTGCTTTTGTCTGCACACCAGTGTATGGCCCTGTCTCTGTCCACAAACTTTGCATTTTATGCCATTGCCATCTAATACAAACCGCACTGCCAACAATACGTATAGTTTAGCCATAATCTAGCAGTAACAACAGTACTGCAAGAGATACTTATAGCCTAGCCATAATCTAGCAGTAACAACAGTACTGCAAGAGAAACTTATAGCCTAGCCATAATCTAGCAGTAACAACAGTACTGCAAGAGATACTTATAGCCTAGCCATAATCTAGCAGTAACAACAGTACTGCAAGAGATACTAATAGCCTAGCCATAATCTAACAGTAACAACAGTACTGCAAGAGATACTTATAGCCTAGCCATAATCTAGCAGTAACAACAGTACTGCAAGAGATACTTATAGCCTAGCCATAATCTAGCAGTAACAACTACTGCAAGAGATACTTATAGCCTAGCCTTAGTCTAGCAGTAACAACAGTACTGCAAGAGATACTTATAACTTAAGCCTTACTCGAGCAATAGCATCTTGGAATCTACTGACCTAGTTACCTTCTCCAAAAATACTTTTAACTAGACACATTTTATTAAGACAGATAATGGTCTGAAGTTCTTATCAAGCTCCTTCGCTGGTTCCTTTCTGACAATGTTTTGTAAAATGTTTGAAAACCAAAATTATACTCAACATTCTCTTTCTCCATTGCTTGTTTAGCTAATTCATCAACTCTGTCATGCTCCTGGAGACTTACGTGAGAAGGAATCCACAAAAGCTTCTTAACTGTGATCCCTTTCTTAATAATTTGCGCATATCTGTGCCTAGCTCCATACACATGAATGCTGCAATCCGGTCTCAGGCTGCTTAGAGCAAATAATAAGGAAAGACAGTCAGTTACAATTACACTGTGAGAGGTCATAGTTTCCACAAGCTTGAGAGCAACAAGGATGGCAAACACTCCAGTATGTAAGGTGGAAACTCAGTTATTAACTCTAATACATCTCTTTATTATAGTACCAACCTGTCCTCTCACTGTCAGGGTTAAAGTAGCCATCTGTGCAGATGTGTGATAATATTCTTTGATCTAGGGGTCGTGTATGTGTTCCAGAGCTCTGATTTTAGTAACTAATCGAAGCTGAAGATCGAGCATGATTAGTTACATAGAAAGATAGGTGGGTATAGTGATATCGAAAGCTATTATATGCCAGGGTGGCGGAAAATGCTATTGTTTCCTATTATGAATCAGTTCATGTAGTTAAATATCTTCATGGATGTCCAATGAGTTATACGTTTTAGTAATTCTTTAGAGACAATATTAATTCGAGCACAAGGCTGCAGCTTCAGGCATGACATTGATTTGATGTACCAAGTGTTGCTGACAGAATATATCTAATTCTTTTCTCACATGAAGTATTTTGGTAGTTATATAACAGCCCAGAATAATTCTCAGGGCTTCATTTTCTATTTTTTCCAGTCTTTCAATGGTTGTACTGTGTTGCAGGACTAAACTGGTGCATGGTAATCTATCAACCATCATTTTTACAATTCCAACATTTACACTATATTTGGGATTATCCCCAAAAATAGTTCTGAGAGCTATCAGTCTATCCTTACATTGTTGGTTTATTTTATTCACAGATGTTAGTGTACATAGAACAGTAACACCCAAATATTCAGAGGACACGTAGAGGTCTTTTGTTTATCATCCCTTGCAACAGGAGCTGCTACTGCTGCTGTTGTTAGTCTGCTGATATTGGTGCTGGTGCTGTTTCTGCTGTTGTTAATATTGCTATTGCTGCTGCTGTTTCTGCTGCTCATACTACTGTTACTGCTATTGCTGCTGATGTATAGTAGATTTAAGATATAAAGACTTAAGTTAAAAATAAGCAGATTGAAGGTAGCTTTATAACCTATAAAATATAATTACGCGTCTTCCTTATGACAATTAGTCAGGCCATCACATAACAACCATGAATTACCTACACGGCTGCTACTACTACTAGTACCATTGGCATGGCCCAGCAGGCCTACTGCAGTGCAACTGTTCCTCTTTTACTAAACCCGGAGAGCAGAGGTGAAGGGAAGGGTGATGTAAACATTCAAACAGGTTGTGTAGAAGACAAAGATGAAATTCTAGGTGGAAAAGAGAGTGAGAATTCAAAACAATCTTCCAGAGATCAATCTGAAATTTCTCATCCAATCTTCCATCAAAGACGTCCACTGATTGATAGCATGATCAGTCAGGGTGTTGGTGCTACCTGGCAGAATCCAGCACAGGGTAAGCACCACAGCGCGAAAATTCAGCAGATTCCATCTACTAGAAACTAGATCATACATGTCGTTTCAATGATCTGTTATCTAGAACAGCAAACAAATATGTCTCTGTATTTTGTTCCTATTTTTCTAAGTAAAAAAAACAAAATACTGTTGCTCGTGGGAATTTAATTCAGCGCTTCATGCCGATTTTTCGAGGTCAAATTTCGCCTCTATTATATTTTTGTGACAGTAGCTTGCATATTATTGGATAAATTTGCATAATGATAATGCAGATCCACACAGAGGTGCCTAAGTCTTACTTATATTCACCCGCATTATATATATATATATATATATATATATATATATATATATATATATATATATATATATATATATATATATATATATATATATATATATATATATATATATATATATATATATATATATATATATATATATATATATATGCAAAAGAACCACTCTGAAAGAATAGAGAAATTCCAAGCGCTTTCGTGACTACTCACATTATCAAGGAACTATGAAAGTAAAGTATCCAAGGAAGCTATATAAGGGGTCTGGCCAACACCTCACTATCAAATCCCACAACGGTTAAACACCTGACGCGCGGCGGCCCGACTGGACAGGTCCTTTGCACAACTCACCAACAAACTATTCTACCCAAGAAAATTTAAAAATTATTCGTCCAGTGTATTATTAAATTCTTCCCAAATTCTATTAATTATAAATGGATCTAATTTATATAAACCAAAGGAAATATTCATATTATTGTCAAAACTGCTTTTTATGAAACAAGATTCAATTATTCCTGTCGACTATGGACTTGCTTGATACTACTTTCTCAACTTTTTGAAAATCAATTGGATGGTTAAAATCTCTTACATGAATAAATAGAACATTGGAATCTTGTCCAGTTCTAATGCTATATTTATGTTGCTTTAATCTTAGTTCGAGATTTTTACCAGTTTGACCGTAATAAATTTTATCGCAAATTTTACAAGGAATCTTATAGACACATCCATCAGCATTTTGGGGGGAATTCTTTATCAAAAGTTTTTTTACTGTATCAAGATTTTTGAATACAACTTTAATATTAAAAGTCTTAAGAAGAGAAGGCATATCAACCAAGTTTTCATGGTAAGGGAGAACCAACATGTTTTTAGTTGAATAAGGCTGGTTGCCTTAGATTAAAACAACATAAATATAGCATTAGAACTGGACAAGATTCCAATGCTCTATTTATTCATGTAAGAGATTTTAACCATCCAATTGATTTTCAAAAAGTTGAGAAAGTAGTATCAAGCAAGTCCATGGTCGACAGGAATATAATTGAATCTTGTTTCATAAAAAGCAGTTTTGACAATAATATGAATATTTCCTTTGGTTTACATAAATTAGATCCATTTATAATTAATAGAATTTGGGAAGAATTTAATAATACACTGGACAAATAATAATTTTTAAATTTTCTTGGGTAGAATAGTTTGTTGGTGAGTTGTGCAAAGGACCTGTCCAGTCGGGCCGGAGCGCGTCAGGTGTTTAACCGTTGTGGGATCTGATAGTAAGGTGTTGGCCAGACCCCTTATATAGCTTCCTTGGATGCTTTACTTTCATAGTTCCTTGATAATGTGAGTATTCATGAAAGCGCTTGGAATTTCTCTATTCTTTCAGAGTGGTTGTTTTGCATATTCTGAAATCACCTGTTTACTGTGATCTTATTGCATATATATATATATATATATATATATATATATATATATATATATATATATATATATATATATATATATATATATATATATATATATATATATATATATATATATATATATATATATATATATATATATATATATAATCTCAATGAAATCCGGTATTGCTGCCGCAGTTTGGTAAATGATATATATGTATATATATATAAATGTATATATATATATATATACTGATCTCTGGCTGAAGGAGACTCGAACCTACGAACCTTAGAACAAGGTACGCAGTGCTATACCAATCTACCCACACTGGACAATACCTTGGCGTGTAGCATGTGCTACACGTTGATCCAAGGCAGCCAGCTTTCAGGGAGAAGGCTTACAGCTTTTCATCTCATCCCCTGCATGCTTCAGCCTTACTAGAGATTTTAACAATGCAAGGAATTCGCGAGAGCATGCGAAATATACACAAACACCGATCTCTGGCTGAAGGAGACTCGAACGTACGAACCTTGGAACAAGGTACGCAGTGCTTTACCAATCTACCCACACTGGATAATACATTGTATATTTCGCCTGCTCTTGCGAATTCCTTGCATTGTTAAATACTCTCGTAAGGCTGATGCATGCAGGGGATGAGATGAAAAGCTGTAAGCCTTCTCCCTGAAAGCTGGCTGCCTTGGATCAACGTGTAGCGCAAGCTGGACTCCAAGGTATTCTCCATTGTGGGTAGATTGGTATAGTACTGCGTACCTTGTTCTAAGGTTCGTAGGTTCGAGTCTCCTTCAGCCAGAGATCAGTGTTTGTGTCTATTTCGTCTGCTCTTGTGAATTCCTTGTATATATATATATATATATATATATATATATATATATATATATATATATATATATATATATATATATATATATATATATATATATATATATATATATATATATATTCGCAGATAAACATAGAAGTACAGAAATTCTGAGACAGCTCCCAATGTGAGGAAGTGACCTGAGGTCTGACGCCTTATCCACTACACCAATACTATGGTATGGCAAGTAATGAATAAGGCATCAGACTCCTGGTTCCTTACTCCGGAGCAACTGTGTACCACTGTGTCACGCTGATACAGACACCACTGCAAGTCTGTATCAGCTGCACCAGCTGTGACACTGTGCCTTTCCCACAACTCCTGAGTTTTCATGGTACATTTATTCTGGCACTTCTGAAAGCCATGTAATCTGTAAATTCAAGCTGCATTACTGGGGAACGTTAATGGCCAAATGGAAAAATGGATGGGACTCGAACCGTGTCCCATCCTAGCAAGTACCAGACCCACCGCTGTACCACTTAACCACGATGAGTATGAATAGGAAGATTTTAGCTTATACAATCTCTATGACTTGCGGGTCTTTGCGGCACTGAATATGATCTTACTCTCTCTCCCCACAGCACTAAAGTTTTTATGGTGCATCTGTTCTAATAACCCTCGAAGCCATATAGTCAATAAACCCAAAATAAGTCGTAACTAACGACCGTAAATGAATTAATAGGACCAGGACCTCTGTTCAAGTCGTCGTCCTCTCTTCTGTTTGTTTACCGACAGTCGTTCATTACGATTTATGTTGAGTTTATGGACGACTTGGCTTTGAGAGGAAGGAAAATATTGATGTTTCTGGAGACTACTCCATTTCCTCGTTCCTCTTCCCCTCAGCGATACTGAGACGTTCGCTTTACCGACATCAACAATGTTCATCTCACTCTTCTTCTAGCCTTCACATACACCATCGTGCCGAATCCGCCATTATAAGAAAGCGTTCCTAACATGACTGTGTATCCGCAGATGTCTGCCTTTGTTTAAAATACTCGTGACTTGGCCTGATCTTTGCTGCCTCCTCTACTTACCTCGAGACCTGTCCTCCTCATTATCTTTGTCATCCCAGCAGCCTGCTGACATTCCTCTTATTTGCTGTGGATCAATTGGCCTACTGTTCTTCATCTCTGTCCTCTTGGGTACAGGTGGTAGGGTGTTGAGATGCTTCATGCTCCACAGCCTTTAAATGTAATCCACTCAATAGTGCTGCCCAGCATAATCCAGCAGATATACTGCAGTGTTTTTTTTTAACTACTACTACTACTACTACTACTACTACTACTACTACTACTACTACTACTACTACTACTACTACTACTACTACTACTACTACTACTATTACTACTACTACTACTGCTGTTGTTGCTGAAAATTCTACTTCCACCTTTGCCACTACTGCTTCTATCACTACTACTAAGACTACTTATATTCTCTTCTTCCCCTTTCTCTTATCGTACTGTCTTCAGACCATCTCCGCTTTTCTCACAAGTCATGTGACCTGACAGTGGTCCAAGGTGAAGAGAAATGTCGTCTAAAGGTTTCTCTCCTACGTAAGAGTTTTCAGCGAAGAGATCACATTCTTACAATAGCAGCCAAATTCACACAATACCAGCCTCAAATTCACAGTCTTGAATTTTTTGAAAGAACGTACTGCAGGTTTAAGTGAGGAAGACTTTGTGGAATTTACCAACACGTATGGAAGGATTTTGGGCAGATTCCACAGTCTACTCCGGCACCTATGGAATGATTTTTGACAGCTTTCAGTCTATCTGCTCCCGCACCTCTGGAAGGATCTGAGGCATGTTTGGCAGTCTACTCCCGCATCTCTGGAAGGATCCGAGGCAGGTTCGGCAGTCTACTCCCGCACTTCTGGAAGAATTTCCGGCAAGTTTGGCAGTCTACGATGGTCAGTGGCCTGGTGGCAAAAGCCCTCGTTTGGCATGCTTAGGGGTCTGGGTTCGATTCCCGGCAAAGGGGAAAAACATTGGGCGTGTTTCCTTACACTGGTTGTCCATGTTCACTCATCAGTAAAATAGGTACTTGGGTGTTAGTCGACTGGTGTGGGTCGCATCCTGGGACAAAATTAACCTAATTTGCTCGAAATGCTCTACATAACAATCAGCTTTCTATATAGTAGTATGTCACTGATGTCAGCTATGGGCTGTATACCTTGTACATGCATTTGTACAAATAAAGATAGTAGTACTCTCGCTCCTCTGGAATAATTCGTGGCAGCTCGGCCGTCTACTCACTCAACTCTGGAATAATTTGCAGCAAGTACCTCAGTGTAGTCCCGCACATTTGATATATGGACAACACAAGAACATAGAAATAGAGGAACGCTGCAGTAGGCTTACTGGCCCATACTTGGCAGGTCCTTCTCAAATCCAAAATACTTAACAAAAATATTTGCCCAATTAATTTTCAGTGTTACCCACGCGATAAGCTTTCATAATCATATTAACTCATGTGCAAGTCCCATTTAAATCCATCACCTTCTGACTCATGTATTTAATTTTTTTATTAACACATCGCCCGTTTCCCACCAAGGCAGGGTGGCCCGAAAAAAAGAAAAACTTTCATCATTCACTCAGTCATTGCCTTGCCAGAAGCGCGCTTACACTACAGTTATAAAACTGCATCATTAACACCCTTCGGAGTGCAGGCACTGTACTTCCCATCTCCAGGACTCAACTCAAGTCCTGCCTGACGTTTTCCTGAATCCCTTCATAATTGTTGCCTTGCTCATACTCCAACAGCACGTCAAGTCCTAAGAACCATTTGTCTCCATTCGCTCCTTTCTAACAAGCTCACGCATGCTTGTTGGAAGTCCATGCCCCTCGCACACAATCCTTTAACCCCCCTCAATCCAACCTTTCCTAGGCTGACCCCCTACCCCGCCTTCCCTCCACTACAGAGTTATACACTCTCGAAGTCATTCTATTTTTTTCCAACCTCTCTACATGTCCGAACCACCTAAATAACTCCTCCTCAGTCCTCTGGATAATAGTTTTGGTAATCTCACACCTACTTCTAATTTCCAAACTACGAATTCTCTGAAATATATTCACACCACCCATTGCCCTCAGACACGACATCTCCACTGCCTCCAGCCTTCTCCTTGATGCAACATTCACAACCATATAAGAGTGCTGGTATAACTGTACTCACATTTCACTCTTTGCTTCCATGGACAAAGTTCTTTATCTTCACAGACTCCTAAGTGCACCACTCACCATCTGTCCCTCGTTATTTCCATGATTCACCTCATCTTTCATAGACCCATCTGCTGACACGTCCACTCCTAAATATCTTAATACATTTACCTCCTCCATACTCTCTTCCTCCAATCTGATATCCAGTCTTTCGTTACCTAATTTTTTTGTTATCCTCATCACCTTACTCTCTCCTACATTCACTTTTAATTTTCTTTGTCTACATACACTACCAAATTCATCCACCAACCTCTGCAACTTCTCTTCGGAATCTCCCAAAGCACAGTGTCGTCAGCAAAGAGCAACTGTGATAACTTCCACTTTGTGTTAGATTCTTTATGCTTTAACCCCACACCTCTTGCCAACACCCGAACATTCACTTCTCTTACAACCCCATCTATAAATATACTGAACAATAATGGTGATATCACACATCCCTCTCTCCGATATATTTTAACCTTAGCCTTATTATCCTCGTAAAAACTCTTCACTGCTTTCAGTAACCTACCTCCTATTCCATAAATTTGCAACATCTGCCACATTGCGTCCCTCCCCCCAATCCACCCCGTCATACGCATTTTCCAAATCTATAAACGCCACAAAAAACTCTTTGCCCTTATCTAAATACTGTTCACCTATATGTTTCACTGTAAACACTTAGTTTACTCACCCCCTACCCTTCCTAAAGCTTCCTTGTTCATCTGTTATCCTACTCTCCGTCTTACTCTTAATTAATTCTTTCAATAATATCTCTATCATACACTTTACCAGGTATACTCAACAGACTTATTCCCCTATAATTTTTGCACTCTCTTATGTCCCCTTTGCCTTTATACTAAGAAACTATGCATGCTTTTGCCAATCCCAAGGTACCTTGCCCTCTCCATACATTTATTAAATAACATCACCAACTACAAAACTTTATCCCCACCTGTTTTTAACATTTCTATCTTTATTCCATCAATCCCACTTGCCTTACCCTGTTTTAATCTACCCACTGCCTCACGAACTCCCCCCCCCACTCACAACTGGCTCTTCCTCACTCCTACAAGATGTTATTCCTCCTTGCCCTATACACGAAATCACAGCTTCCCTATCTTCATCAGCATTTAACAGCTCCTCAAAATATTCCCTCCATCTTCCCGATACCTCTAACTCTCCACTTAATAACTCTCCTCTCCTATTATTAATTAACAAATCCATTCGTTCCCTAGGCTTCCTTAATTTATTAATCTTACTCCAAAACTTTTTCATATTTTCAACAAAATTTGTTGATAACATCTCACCCACTCTGTTTACATTGCTTCACCACTCTCTGAACCTCTCTTTCTCTCCATTTACTCTTCCCTCCTTGTATCACTTCTACTTTGTAAAAACCTCTCATATGCTAATATTTTCTCTCTTACTACTCTCTTTACATTATCATTCCACCAATCGCTCTTCTTCCCTCCCGCACCCACTTTCCTGTGACCAAAAACTTCTGCTGAACACTCTAACACTACATTTTTAAACTTACCCCATACCTCTTCTACCCCATTGCCTATACTCTCATTAGCCCATTTATCATCCAGTAATTGTTTATATCTTACCCTAACTGCTTCCTTGTCTCATATGTGTTGCTTCCATTTTCCTTGTATCTCACCTACCTTTTACTCTCACTGTAGCTACAACTAAAAAGTGATGTGAAATATATGTGGCCCCTCTATAAACATGTAGACCTTGAAATCGGTCTTCTATGTTCCAATACGTAGTCCAACAAACTACTGTCATTGTGCCCTACATCATATCTTGTATAATTATCATCTTTTTCTTAAAATATCTCTTACCTATAACTAAACCCCTTTCTATACAAAGTTCACTCAAATGCCCCCATTATCATTTACAACTGGCACTCCAAACTTACCTACCACGCCCTCTTTATATGTTTCTCCAACTTTAGCATTTAGATCCCCTGCCACAATTACTCTCTCACTTGGTTCAAAAATTGCTACTCGCTCGCTTAACATCTCCCAAAATCTCTCTCTCTCCAGGTGCATACACACTTATTATGACCTACTTTTTGCATCCAACTCTCATTTTAATCCACATTATCCTTGAATTTATACATTTGTATTCCTTCTTCTCCTTCCATAACTGATCCTTCAACATTATTGCTACCCTTTCCTTAACTCTAACTCTCTCAGATACTCCTGACTTAATCCAATTTAATTCTCACCACTGAAATCGCCTACCTCCTTCAGTTTTGTTTCCCTTAGAGCCAGGACATCCAACTTCTTTTCATTCATAACATCAGCAATCATCTCTGTCTTATCATCCGCACTACATCCACGCACATTCAAGCATCCCAGTTTTATAAAGTTTTCATTCTTTCTTTTTAGTATTTTCTACAGGGTTACTAGCCCATTGCTCCTGGCGTTTTAGTCGCCTTATACGACACGCATGACTTATGGAGGAAAGATTCGTTTCCACTTCTCCATGGAGAATAGAGGAAATAAAGAAGAACAAAAAAGTATTAAGAAAACAGAAGAAAACCCTAAATATTTGTATGTAAATATATTCACTTGCATACCTTGTGTAGTGTGACCTAAGTGTAAGTAGAAGTAGCAAGACGTACCTGTTATCCAGCGTGTTTATGAGACACAAAAAAGAGTACCAGCAATCCTACCATCATGTAAAACAGTTACAAGTTTCTGTTTCACAGCCACCTGACAGGACGGTAGTACCTCCCTGGGTGGTTGCTGTCTACCAACCTACTACCCTACTTTTGTATTTATCTAAGCTGAATTTGAAGATACCCAAGCCTTTACCTTAAATAATCCTACTGTTCCATTCATCGCTAACCATATTTCCAAACCAGTTCCTTCCTATATCCTTTCTAAAGCTAAACTTATCCACATTGAATCCATTATTACGGGTTCTTTCTTGGAAGGATATTCCACCTTTTCTCCCAATATTTTTAATAAATTCGCACACTTTCCACTGACTGCAAATGAAGTACTGTGAAGGTAAGTGTTACCAGTCTACACTTTCCACTAACATGAAAGTGTTACCAATCTCCAGTTTCCACTAACATGAAGGTAAGTGTTACCAGTCTCCAGTTTCCACTAACATGAAGGTAAGTGTTACCAGTCTCCAGTTTCCACTAACATGAAGGTAAGTGTTACCAGTCTTCACTTTCCACTAACATGAAAGTGTTACCAGTCTCCACTTTCCACTAACATGAAGGTAAGTGTTACCAGTCTACACTTTCCACTGGTGGTTTAAACAGCATTGGGAAAAGTGTCTTCAGATAACACAGACTGCAGAGCTCTGCTGCAGGCAGAGCTCTGCTGCAGGCAGACCTTGCACGTAAAAGTTGCAAGAATGTTAAGTGGCAAGTGTTGGTGGTGGTGTTGTGTTGTTTTGTTATTGTGTTGTATTGGTCTTGTGTTGTTGTGGTTGTTGCTTTGTGTTGTGTTTGTATTGTGTTGTATTGTTGTTGTGTTGGTATTGTGTTGTTGTATTGTTGTTGTATTGATATTGCGTTGTTGTGTTGGCATTGTGTTGTTGTTTTGCAAATGTGATGGTGTTGTGTTTGTGTTGTGTTATTGTATTGATGTTGTGTCGCTGTTGTGTTGTATTAGTTTTGTTTTGTGTTGCGGGTGTAGTGTGGTGTTGTGTGTTGGTGTTATAATTTGCTGTTGTTGTGTTAGTGTTGTGTTGTGTTGGTGTTGTGTTTGTATTGTGTTGTTGTGTTGGTGCTGTGTTATGTTGATTTACGTTGTGCTGTGTTTGTGGAGTATTTCCAGTGCCACAAGATGGGAGTCCAGAGAGATCTTGGTATGACAAGAAATTACCGCAGGTTCTGCCCTAATTTTTCTCAGGTTGTTTCTCCTCTTACTAAGCACACCAGCAGGAATGTTAATTTTCAATGGTCTCTATATAACACAGTGGTGTTTGATAGGCTAAAACGCTTGCTTTCCTATGTTCCTGTCTTGAGGAGCCCAAACCCTTTTTCTTGCATATATATGCAAGCGGTTATGCAGTGGGTACTGTGTTTCTACGAAGGTCGTCAACCACTGAAATACTTCATCGTATATTGTAGGAATTCACTGAGTTCAAGAAATCCCACAGGGCCATCTTAAATAAGCAGTAGAGGCCTCTAGTATCCACGCCGACAATGCAAGTACCAGGAATCATGAGTCAGCACATAATTATTAATAGGCTTACACTAATTTGTTAGATTACAGGGTTTAGGTAGAATTCGAATGTTAGGTATTGATAAGATATAGTTTTAGGCTTTAATATAGGTTTACACTAGATAGCAGCGAGTAGGGATATTAGATAAGCAGTGACAACTAGCGGTGCGCCAGAGAATTAGAGAGGAAGAAGGACACTGGTAACCATCTTGTACAAGGACCCGTGGTGTCAGCACCTTCCTACTAGTTTCTATCTCGTAAGTTCCGCACGGTTTTCCAACATTATCTAGTAGTCAACAACGTATTTCAGAGGCTTTCTAACGAATCGTAAACAGGAGGCTCTGCGCTAGATCAGTTTGTGAGAAATTATTTTCATGAGGCTCACGGGCAGTAACCTGAATTCTTACATGCATATAATTTGGGGCAGGTACAATTAAAATGGCACTCACTGATGTTAGTTGCACCTCAGAACTAAGTGACACTTCAGGTACAGAGGGTCGCAACACTGCACCTTACTGGATGCCCACCCACTCCAAACCACACACAAAGTGGGACCTATAAATAAATATTATTATTTAATAAAACCAGAGAGAGGTGAAGGTTTATAAACTAAAAGAGGAGGCAGTTAGGGTAAGATATAAACAGCTATTGGAGGATAGATGGGCTGATGAGAGCATAGGCAATGGGGTCGAAGAGGTATGGGGTAGGTTTAAAAATGTAGTGTTAGAGTGTTCAGCAGAAGTTTGTGGTTACAAGAAGGTGGGTGCGGGAGGGAAGAGGAGCAATTGGTGGAATGATGATGTGAAGAGAGTAGTAAGGGAGAAAAAGTTAGCATATGAGAAGTTTTTACAAAGTAGAAGTGATGCAAGGAGGGAAGAGTATATGGAGAAAAAGAGAGAGGTTAAGAGAGTGGTGAAGCAATGTAAAAAGAGAGCAAACGAGAGAGTGGGTGAGATGTTATCAACAAATTTTGTTGAAAATAAGAAAAAGTTTTGGAGTGAGATTAACAAGTTAAGGAAGCCTAGAGAACAAATGGATTTGTCAGTTAAAAATAGGAGAGGAGAGTTATTAAACTGCATCTGCCACTTCTCCGACCACTCATCAGTCTTTTCAAATCATCCTGGAGTGCTCAGTCTATTCAAATCATCATGGAGTCCTCATTATAATAAATTGGACGGCCTATTTTGGTGTCGTCAGCAAATTTACTTATGTCGCTATTTATTCCCTCATCTGTGTCGTTTAAGTAGATTGTGAACAACAACGGGCCCAACACTGACCCCTGTGGAACACTGCTTGTGACGTACCCCATTCTGATTTTCCCCATTTATGCGAACTCTCTGCTGCCTATTCGTCAACCATGCCTCTAAATTGATTTTCTCTGTCTCACTCCTCTTTGATATTGCTACTACATCCTCGCACTTTCCTCTGAGATTTTTCAAATAGTATGCTATGACTTATAGTCTACAAGCTTCTTTTTCTTACACACGTCTTCCTGTGGGAATAGTTGAAGGGAAAGGGGCTAGGGTTATAAATGTTGAAAGTGGAAGGGAAACGGGTTTGGGTTGTTCTGAGTCATTGTTCATTTAGGAAAGTAGATACTAAGCAATGAACCTTGAGATGTTTTCTGGAGGCTGACTGTTAACCTCTCTTGCCAATCTTCCTTCCTCATTCTTTTTCCTGTGAGGGACTATTTTTTTTACATCCTCCTTCAGCTGTTTCCTCTGGTTACAAAAAACGTCGTGAATGACAGGATGGATAATGAGAACCTTCAAAAGCAGGGATGCCAAGTCCATGATGACACTCTTCAGGTCGCTTGTTCTATCTAGGCTGGAATACTGCTGCACACTAACAGCACCTTTCAAGGCAGGTGAAATTGCTGACCTAGAAAATGTACAGAGAATCTTCACGGGACACACAACTGTGATAAACCACCTCAATTACTGGGAAAGCTTGAAGTTCCTAAACCTGTTCTCCTTAGAACGTAGGCGGGAGAGATACATGATTATATAAACTTGGAAAATCCTAGAGGGATTAGTACCAAATTTTCACACTAAAATCACTCCCTACGAAAACAAAAGACTTGACAGACGATGCAACATCCCCAAAAGGAAAAGCAGGGGTGCCACTTGCACGTTAAAAGACAACACAATAAGTGTTAAATACCCAAGACTATTCAACTGCCTCCCAGCATACATAAGGGGGATTATCGATAGACCACTGGCTGTCTTCAAGAAGGCAGTGGACAAGCACCTAAAGTCAGTACCTGACCAGCCGGGCTGCTGTTCGTACTTTGGATTACGTGCGGCCAGCAGTAAGAAACTGGTTGATCAGACCCTGATCAACCATGAGGCCTGGTCATACACCGGGCCGCGGGGGCGTTGACCCCCGGAACTTACTCCAGGTAAACTCCAGGTATCACAGAGCAAGCTAGAGGGTCCACTAATTGATCCACCTCTAACAGGTGGCTTGTTTCTGGTTTTGTAACAAGACGTTAAGAAATATTATATTCCAGTTATTTAAGAGGCTACTCTGTAGCCTTTTTCTGTATGTAATCGGTATCAATACTAGAAGAACATATAACAATTAGGTAAAATTTAAGATCTTTAATAATAAAGCTGTCTATGTGGATATATAGAAAATATTTGACATAAGATAGCCTCCTACACTTTTCTTGGTATATTTATCATTGTGTGACTTCATTAATCATAAGAATTTCTAAAATAGCCCGGTACATTAATATACAGTTTCAAGACTATATGCTTCAACCTAGTAATATATTCGTACTACTCGACTTAGATTCATAACGTCAACAAGTCGCTATAACAAGGCGTTTCATACAGTGAAGAGAGTGCTCGATGTGACTACTAAGAGAGAAGCAACGAGGTAATTGAGTGAGGCAAACCCAGCATCCCCTACATCTGGTTGGATCACGTGACTTTGTAGTTACTCCAGTAACTGAACCAAGCAAGAAGGAGGTAAACAAGTGTCGACAGCCAATTAGAAGCACAGCTAAATATATTCTACCTATTTACAAAAGCTAAGGCAATAAATCAAATAATATAGAGAAGATATTTTCATTTTAGCCACTAATGACAACATCTCCAATATAAAATTATATGAAAATTAAATATTTACAGAATGAACATAACGTCCAGTTCAAGGGCGCAACATTTCTCCATATCTGTTCTGTCCCTAACTAGGTATACATGACGACATCTTCATGTGTTCCTAACTTGATGTGTTCCTAACTTGATGTGTTCCTAACTTGATGTGTTCCTAACTTGATGTGTTCCTAACTTGATGTGTTCCTAACTTGATGTGTTCCTAACTTGATGTGTTCCTAACTTGATGTGTTCCTAACTTGATGTGTTCCTAACTTGATGTGTTCCTAACTTGATGTGTTCCTAACTTGATGTGTTCCTCAAGAAAGTTCCATGTCACACGATCTATTTATTAGTTGCTCTTGACGATAATATCTTGTTTAAAGATTTGCTGACATGTTTCAACTATTTTATCAAGGCATCTTTGGTAAACATCTATACTTTCCTGTATAATTAATTCTTACATATTCATTACCGGTGATAAGTTCTCTATAATATCTATCATGCTTGTTTCATCTGACTTCATGATTGTTCTTTTATCTATTTTTATGTTTCACGGCAATTTTCACTCTCATGGAAATAACAGAAAACCGAGAAATCCAGTGTAAAAGTTATCATATTTATTGTTAAGAAAATAAGACCAACTAAAACAATTTTTTTTATCGATCTTGAGATTATATGACGAGAAACTTAATATATTTTTCAGTGGTCTGGCTGCTTGAGTAAATAGACTTTTAAAAAACAACAGAGTTATTTTACGCTGCAGCCTAATCTTGTTGTGATCCACACTACGTTGTGCATAATCTTGTTGTGATCCACACTACGTTGTGCATAATCTTGTTGTGATCCACACTACGTTGTGCATAATTTTGTTGTGATCCACACTACGTTGTACATAATCTTGTTGTGATCCACATTACGTTGTGCATAATCTTGTTGTGATCCACACTACGTTGTGCATAATCTTGTTGTGATCCACACTACGTTGTGCATAATCTTGTTGTGATCCACACTACGTTGTACATAATCTTGTTGTGATCCACACTACGTTGTGCATAATCTTGTTGTGATCCACACTACGTTGTACATAATCTTGTTGTGATCCACACTACGTTGTGCATAATCTTGTTGTGATCCACACTACGTTGTACATAATCTTGCTGTGATCCACACTACGTTGTGCATAATCTTGTTGTGATCCACACTACGTTGTGCATAATCTTGTTGTGATCCACACTACGTTGTGCATAATCTTGCTGTGATCCACACTACGTTGTACATAATCTTGCTGTGATCCACACTACGTTGTACATAATCTTGCTGTGATCCACACTACGTTGTACATAAAGATTTCGCAAATGATGTTGGATCACAGGAAAATTGCAAAGGAATTTCTGTTGATAAAACAAAAACTGCAAGAAAAAACAAATTTCATCTTCGTTTTAATATTTAATCGTATTTCTTCGTGATATGATTACCATCTTCAGGAGGTTAAACACTCATTTTTCTTTAATCCAGATTGTTTTATTGGCTCTTGCAAAGCTTGGCAATGATGCTGTGTTTTAAATTGGAGTTATTATTTAATTTCATTATAGAAGAATTTGATTGAATTCAAGTTTTGGTTTCATTCTGTCCACTGGATAACGTTGCTATTGTACTCTTAAAACCTGGATACCCAGACTGCTTTTACTAAACTCTCATGGTATCCTTCCACCAAGGAATAGCTAATCGACTCAAAGTGACGTAATCACTTTCTCTACTAAAATAATGGACAATAACTTCTCCAGGATACAAGATACAGCAGGATTCCCGAAGATTCTGCGTGGAAATCTACGGTCAGGAACACACTGAAAACACTTGAAGGACGCCATCAACGAGCATCACCGAACTCACGGGGATAATTTGCTGTGAACATGAGAGTTCGGTAGTTTTTTTTTTTAAAGTTAGCAATAACAACCATTATATTTGGAAGTTACTTAAAGCATGCAGAAATCTAAATGCAGTTATAGAGGAAAAATCATAGAACCAGATCTCATTGCCACTACCTTAATTATAATAAGTATTTTTTTTTTTTATTATCACACCGGCCGATTCCCACCAAGGCAGGGTGGCCCGAAAAAGAAAAACTTTCACCATCATTCACTCCATCACTGTCTTGCCAGAAGGGTGCTTTACACTACAGTTTTTAAACTGCAACATTAACACCCCTCCTTCAGAGTGCAGGCACTGTACTTCCCATCTCCAGGACTCAAGTCCGGCCTGCCGGTTTCCCTGAATCCCTTCATAAATGTTACTTTGCTCACACTCCAACAGCACGTCAAGTATTAAAAACCATTTGTCTCCATTCACTCCTATCAAACACGCTCACGCATGCCTGCTGGAAGTCCAAGCCCCTCGCACACAAAACCTCCTTTACCCCCTCCCTCCAACCCTTCCTAGGCCGACCCCTACCCCGCCTTCCTTCCACTACAGACTGATACACTCTTGAAGTCATTCTGTTTCGCTCCATTCTCTCTACATGTCCGAACCACCTCAACAACCCTTCCTCAGCCCTCTGGACAACAGTTTTGGTAATCCCACACCTCCTCCTAACTTCCAAACTACGAATTCTCTGCATTATATTCACACCACACATTGCCCTCAGACATGACATCTCCACTGCCTCCAGCCTTCTCCTCGCTGCAACATTCATCACCCACGCTTCACACCCATATAAGAGCGTTGGTAAAACTATACTCTCATACATTCCCCTCTTTGCCTCCAAGGACAAAGTTCTTTGTCTCCACAGACTCCTAAGTGCACCACTCACTCTTTTTCCCTCATCAATTCTATGATTCACCTCATCTTTCATAGACCCATCCGCTGACACGTCCACTCCCAAATATCTGAATACGTTCACCTCCTCCATACTCTCTCCCTCCAATCTGATATTCAATCTTTCATCACCTAATCCTTTTGTTATCCTCATAACCTTACTCTTTCCTGTATTCACCTTTAATTTTCTTCTTTTGCACACCCTACCAAATTCATCCACCAATCTCTGCAACTTCTCTTCAGAATCTCCCAAGAGCACAGTGTCATCAGCAAAGAGCAGCTGTGACAACTCCCACTTTGTGTGTGATTCTTTATCTTTTAACTCCACGCCTCTTGCCAAGACCCTCGCATTTACTTCTCTTACAACCCCATCTATAAATATATTAAACAACCACGGTGACATCACACATCCTTGTCTAAGGCCTACTTTTACTGGGAAAATAATAAGTAATGGAAACCAAATGCAGTTTCAGAATTCATCCATAAAAAGTATACTTAACAGAACTCAACCTAAAGGAGAATGATACCATTGGAATTAAAAAAAAGTGAAGCACAGCTGGGGGTCTTATGACTAGTGCTGAAGTTAGCTTCACACATCTGCTTGCTCACCTGATCCTCCACATTCATCTGCCTGGTGACCTGACGGTCCACACTCACCTGCACCTGCACGTTATGCTCAACTTGTCATAGACTTCACCTGAGGGACTCATTATGTCTGTATGAGCATAATGCAATCTCACGCTGAGGAGGATTCCAGTTGGGAGTCGAAATTATATATATATATATATATATATATATATATATATATATATATATATATATATATATATATATATATATATATATACTATATATATATATATATATATATATATATATATATATATATATATATATATATATATATATATATATATATATATATATATATATATATATATATATATATATATATATATATATGTCGTGCCAAATATGTAAAACTGGTCAATTAGCAAGAACTCATTTAAAATTAAGTCCTTTCCGAAATTTTCTCTTATACGTTTATAGATATATTTTTTTCATTAATGTTGAGAAATGGCATTAACAGCTAAGTTTAAAGAGTTTGTACTTAACTTAGAAAGACACCTCATCGCCTGCACAGCCGCCCCTGCAGACGAGGTCTTGAGAAGCTGTCGAAGTCATCTCTCAAAGGGCTGTAAAGATTTATAATTTGTAAGATTATAAATTACCCCTAGGGGGTGTTATGTCAGCATATTTCATTCACTGATGGCTGACAAATTACATACTTGTTTGGACTCAAAAGTCCGCACCTTACTGCCGACTATAGGTTGATTACAAACTCCTTGCGACTCAAGAACTGCGCAGTCCCCCGTACTACAAGAAATTCGTAACCTACCTTTCACTTGTAGCGTGAGCTATGGTGTTCTTCACACCTTCGACAGATATCGGTGACTTGATAGAAGCTGAAGTGTCCTTGGATGTCCACGTCTTCCATAGTCTAGGAAAACGCACACTGGTACACTATGTTCCACAAGATTTGTCTTTATTATTCACAGTTTATCACTAAAGAAGCTGATCACACTTCTCTTAAGTGTTTATTGTGTTTTATGAGACACTTTGTTCACACTAACGCACAGATCGTTCTTTTTTGGTTATCCTGGCGTCAGTGTCACTCTCAGTAGAGTCAAAAGTAATCTGAAGACGCCACAGCACCCCACGCCGTTACTGCCCCTTGCACAAAGGAAAAGCTGACCTAGTACTATTTGCTTCCTTGCCACTTCCTCGATGAAGCAAAGCAGAATGGTTGTTTCTTGCTGTCTTAAGCATAGACAACAATGTACACTATCTTTACCATGGTAATAAAGTGGGAGCAGGATTTTCCTTAATTGTCCTGCTAAGGTAAGAGATGAACTGTCTTTTATTAAAATACACTCTGCAACACTGGACTGAAAGGAGCGGCGGTCGCTTGACCACGTCGCATACTCGTACTGCATCTGCGATCAATTACCCACTATAGCAGTAAACAAGATATTTGCCCCTTCTGAGAGGGCTGGGCCCATCAAGGCTGAAAGGGCTGAAAGGGGCTGAAGGGGCTGACACCCCCCTCCTGAAAAAAATTTCTCCACAATTAATGTTAATGCAAAAATTTTTGATTTTGCACCAAAAGAATCTTAGAAAACTTACCTAACCTTATTATAACAAGAGCATTTTATTTTAGCCTAACCCAACTAAATATATTTTAAATACGTTTACAATAATTTAGTACTAAACAAACAAAATAAAATAATTTTTTTCGTTAGGTTCAGAATGATTTTGGCGAAATTATTGCATACACAAATTTTCACTTGTCCTATATGGCAAGATGAGCGCTGTTATTTAAGCCAAGATCGCAAGTTCTGCCTATTCGGCACGACATATATAAATATATATATACATATATATATTATATATATATATATATATATATATATATATATATATATATATATATATATTTATATATATATATATATATATATATATATATATATATATATATATATATATATATATATATATATATATATATATATATATATATATATATATATATATATATATATATAGATGAGGAAATATCCAAAATTTATGAAATAGGTAATGATTTAAAATACCCAAGAAATGTAATTGATAAATCTTTTAAAGTTGCTAGGAACACTTTTTATAATCCAAAAAAGGGCAACCAGCCTTATTCAACTAAAAATATGTTGGTTCTCCCTTACCATGAAAACTTGGTTGATATGCCTTCTCTTCTTAAGACTTTTAATATTAAAGTAGTATTCAAAAATCTTGATACAGTAAAAAAACTTTTGATTAAGAATTCCCCCCAAAATGCTGATGGATGTGTCTATAAGATTCCTTGTAAAATTTGCGATAAAGTTTATTACGGTCAAACTGGTAAAAATCTCGAACTAAGATTAAAACAACATAAATATAGCATTAGAACTGGACAAGATTCCAATGCTCTATTTATTCATGTAAGAGATTTTAACCATCCAATTGATTTTCAAAAAGTTGAGAAAGTAGTATCAAGCAAGTCCATGGTCGACAGGAATATAATTGAATCTTGTTTCATAAAAAGCAGTTTTGACAATAATATGAATATTTCCTTTGGTTTATATAAATTAGATCCATTTATAATTAATAGAATTTGGGTAGAATTTAATAATACACTGGACAAATAAATAGCTTGGGGGTGAGTTTTGCAAGGGACCTATCCAAGTTGGTTCGCCGCGCGTCACGTGTTTAACCGTTGTGGGATCTGATAGTGAGGTGCTGGCCGACCCCTTATATAGCTTCCTTGGATGCTTCACTTTCATAGTTCCTTGATAATGTGAGTAGTCACGAATGCGCTTGGAATTTCTCTATTCTTTCAGAGTGGTTGTTTTGCATATTTTGAAATCACCTGTTTACTGTGATCTTATTGCATATATACATGTAGTAAGGGAGAAAAAGTTAGCATATGAGAAGTTTTTACAAAGTAGAAGTGATGCAAGGAGGGAAGAGTATATGGAGAAAAAGAGAGAGGTTAAGAGAGTGGTGAAGCAATGTAAAAAGAGAGCAAATGAGAGAGTGGGTGAGCTGTTATCAACAAATTTTGTTGAAAATAAGAAAAAGTTTTGGAGTGAGATTAACAAGTTAAGGAAGCCTAGAGAACAAATGGATTTGTCAGTTAAAAATAGGAGAGGAGAGTTATTAAATGGAGAGTTAGAGGTATTGGGAAGATGGAGGGAATATTTTGAGGAATTGTTAAATGTTGATGAAGATAGGGAAGCTGTGATTTCGTGTATAGGGCAAGGAGGAATAACATCTTGTAGGAGTGAGGAAGAGCCAGTTGTGAGTGTGGGGGAAGTTCGTGAGGCAGTAGGTAAAATGAAAGGGGGTAAGGCAGCCGGGATTGATGGGATAAAGATAGAAATGTTAAAAACAGGTGGGGATATAGTTTTGGAGTGGTTGGTGCAATTATTTAATAAATGTATGGAAGAGGGTAAGGTACCTAGGGATTGGCAGAGAGCATGCATAGTTCCTTTGTATAAAGGCAAAGGGGATAAAAGAGAGTGCAAAAATTATAGGGGGATAAGTCTGTTGAGTGTACCTGGTAAAGTGTATGGTAGAGTTATAATTGAAAGAATTAAGAGTAAGACGGAGAATAGGATAGCAGATGAACAAGGAGGCTTTAGGAAAGGTAGGGGGTGTGTGGACCAGGTGTTTACAGTGAAACATATAAGTGAACAGTATTTAGATAAGGCTAAAGAGGTCTTTGTGGCATTTATGGATTTGGAAAAGGCGTATGACAGGGTGGATAGGGGGGCAATGTGGCAGATGTTGCAAGTGTATGGTGTAGGAGGTAGGTTACTGAAAGCAGTGAAGAGTTTTTACGAGGATAGTGAGGCTCAAGTTAGAGTATGTAGAAAAGAGGGAAATTTTTTCCCAGTAAAAGTAGGCCTTAGACAAGGATGTGTGATGTCACCGTGGTTGTTTAATATATTTATAGATGGGGTTGTAAGAGAAGTAAATGCGAGGGTCTTGGCAAGAGGCGTGGAGTTAAAAGATAAAGAATCACACACAGGGTGGGAGTTGTCACAGCTGCTCTTTGATGATGACACTGTGCTCTTGGGAGATTCTGAAGAGAAGCTGCAGAGATTGGTGGATGAATTTGATAGGGTGTGCAAAAGAAGAAAATTAAAGGTGAATACAGGAAAGAGTAAGGTTATGAGGATAACAAAAAGATTAGGTGATGAAAGATTGAATATCAGATTGGAGGGAGAGAGTATGGAGGAGGTGAACGTATTCAGATATTTGGGAGTGGACGTGTCAGCGGATGGGTCTATGAAAGATGAGGTGAATCATAGAATTGATGAGGGAAAAAGAGTGAGTGGTGCACTTAGGAGTCTGTGGAGACAGAGAACTTTGTCCTTGGAGGCAAAGAGGGGAATGTATGAGAGTATAGTTTTACCAACGCTCTTATATGGGTGTGAAGCATGGGTGATGAATGTTGCAGCGAGGAGAAGGCTGGAGGCAGTGGAGATGTCATGTCTGAGGGCAATGTGTGGTGTGAATATAATGCAGAGAATTCGTAGTTTGGAAGTTAGGAGGAGGTGCGGGATTACCAAAACTGTTGTCCAGAGGGCTGAGGAAGGGTTGTTGAGGCGGTTCGGACATGTAGAGAGAATGGAGCGAAACAGAATAACTTCAAGAGTGTATCAGTCTGTAGTGGAAGGAAGGCGGGGTAGGGGTCGGCCTAAGAAGGGTTGGAGGGAGGGGGTAAAGGAGGTTTTGTGTGCGAGGGGCTTGGACTTACAGCAGGCATGCGTGAGCGTGTTTGATAGGAGTGAATGGAGACAAATGGTTTTTAATACTTGACGTGCTGTTGGAGTGTGAGCAAAGTAACATTTATGAAGGGATTCAGGGAAACCGGCAGGCCGGACTTGAGTCCTGGAGATGGGAAGTACAGTGCCTGCACTCTGAAGGAGGGGTGTTAATGTTGCAGTTTAAAAACTGTAGTGTAAAGCACCCTTCTGGCAAGACAGTGATGGAGTGAATGATGGTGAAAGTTTTTCTTTTTCGGGCCACCCTGCCTTGGTGGGAATCGGCCAGTGTGATAATAAATAAAAAAAAAAAAACATATATATATATATATATATATATATATATATATATATATATATATATATATATATATATATATATATATATATATATATATATATATATATATAAATATAAGGCTAAAGAGGTCTTTGTGGCATTTATGGATTTGGAAAAGGCGTATGACAGGGTGGATAGGGGGGCAATGTGGCAGATGTTGCAGGTGTATGGTGTAGGAGGAAGGTTACTGAAAGCAGTGAAGAGTTTTTACGAGGATAGTAAGGCTCAAGTTAGAGTATGTAGGAAAGAGGGAAATTATTTCCCCGTAAAAATAGGCCTTAGACAAGGATGT
Source organism: Cherax quadricarinatus (assembly GCF_038502225.1). NCBI lineage: Eukaryota > Metazoa > Arthropoda > Malacostraca > Decapoda > Parastacidae > Cherax > Cherax quadricarinatus. Next base: position 5,362,935 of record NC_091323.1, on the reverse strand, counting down.
GTGATGTCACCGTGGTTGTTTAATATATTTATAGATGGGGTTGTAAGAGAAGTAAATGCGAGGGTCTTGGCAAGAGGCGTGGAGTTAAAAGATAAAGAATCACACACAAATTGGGAGTTGTCACAGTTGCTCTTTGCTGATGACACTGTGCTCTTTGGAGATTCTGAAGAGAAGTTGCAGAGATTGGTGGATGAATTTGGTAGGGTATGCAAAAGAAGAAAATTAAAAGTGAATACAGGAAAGAGAAAGGTTATGAGGATAACCAAAAGATTAGGTGATGAAAGATTGGATATCTGATTGGAGGGAGAGAGTATGGAGGATTTGAATGTATTCAGATATTTGGGAGTGGACATGTCAGCGGATGGGTCTATGAAAGATGAGGTGAATCCTAGAATTGATGAGGGGAAAAGGGTGAGTGGTGTACTTAGGAGTCTGTGGAGACAAAGAACTTTGTCCTTGGAGGAAAAGAGGGGAATGTATGAGAGAATAGTTTTACCAACGCTCTTATATGTGTGTGAAGCATGGGTGATGAATGTTGCAGGGAGGAGAAGGCTGGAGGCAGTGGAAATGTCATGTCTGAGGGCAATGTGTGGTGTGAATATAATGCAGAGAATTCGTAGTTTGGAAGTTAGGAGGAGGTGCGGGATTACCAAAACTGTTGTCCAGAGGGCTGAGGAATGGTTGTTGAGGTGATTCGGACATGTAGAGAGAATGGAGCGAAACAGAATGACTTCAAGAGTGTATCAGTCTGTAGTGGAAGGAAGGCGGGGTTGGGGTCGGCCTAGGAAATGTTGGAGGGAGGGGGTAAAGGAGGTTTTGTGTGCGAGGGGCTTGGGCTTCCAGCAGGCATGCGTGAGCGTGTTTGATAGGAGTGAATGGAGACAAATGGTTTTTAATACTTGACGTGCTGTTGGAGTGTGAGCAAAGTAACATTTATGAAGGGGTTCAGGGAAACCGGCAGGCCGGACTTGAGTCCTGGAGATGGGAAGTAAAGTGCCTGCACTCTGAAGGATGGGTGCTAATGTTGCAGTTTAAAAACTGTAGTGTAAAGCACCCTTCTGGCAAGACAGTGATGGATTGAATGATGTTGAAAGTTTTTCTTTTTCGGGCCACCCTGCCTTGGTGGGAATCGGCCAGTGTGACAATAAATAATATATATATATATACACACACACACACACACACACACACACATATATATATATATATATATATATATATATATATATATATATATATATATATATATATATATATATATATATATATATATATATATATATATATGTATATTTAAGGTTCTTTTGGTACAAAATCACTAAATTTTTGTATTAACATAATTGAAGAAAAAATCTTTTAAACGTATAAGAGAAAATTTTAGATAGGACTTAATTTTAAATGAGTTCTTGCTAACTGACCAGTTTTACCTATTCGGCACGACGTTTTATATATATATATATATATATATATATATATATATATATATATATATATATATATATATATATATATATATATATATTCAACAAGTCGGCCGTCTCCCACCGAGGCAGGGTGACCCAAAAAAGAAAGAAAATCCCCAAAAAGAAAATACTTTCATCATCATTCAACACTTTCACCACACTCACACATTATCAGTGCTTTTGCAGAGGTGTTCAGAATACAACAGCTTAGAAGCATATACGTATAAAGATACACAACATATCTGCCGAATAGGCAGAACTTGCGATCTTGGCTTAAATAGCAACGCTCATCATGCCATAGGACAAGTGAAAATTTGTGTATGCAATAATTTCGTCAAAATCATTCTGAACCTAACGAAAAAAATATATTTCACTGTGTTTGTTTAGTATTAAATTACTGTTAACAAATCTAAAATATATTTAGTTGGGTTAGGCTAAAATAAATTGCTCTTGTTATAATAAGGTTAGGTAAGTTTTCTAAGATTCTTTTGGTGCAAAATTAAAAATTTTACAATAACGTTAATGAAAAAAAAAATATCTCTAAACGTATAAGAGAAAATTTCAGAAAGGACTTAATTTTAAATGAGTTCTTGCTAATTGACCAGTTTTACATATTCGGCACGACTTATATATATATATATATAATATATATATATATATATATATATATATATATATATATATATATATATATATATATATATATATATATATATATATATATATATATATATATATATATATATATATATATATATATAAACCTTTGAAAGACTTTGGAAAAAGAACGTCTGTGAGGACATTTTCAGAGTGTAGGAAAATTCATTAAGTTTTCTCATTATCTGTGAGCAGTACACTCCAACACACGTAATTATAGCTGGTCAGGTGGAATGTTCCAGCCACCACTATACTGGTCACTATATCTTCTAGCGTGAGTGCTGGTGGTGGTGGTGGTGATGATGGTAGTGGTGGTGATGGCCTTGGTGGTGGTGGTGATGCTGGTGGTGGTGGTGATGATGGTAGTGGTGATGGTGGCCTTGGTGGTGGTGGTGGTGATGATGGTGTTGATGGTGGTGGTGGTGGTGGTGATGGTGATGCTGGTGGTGGTGGTGGTGATGGTGATACTGGTGATGATGATGGTAGTGATGCTGCTGGTGGTGGTGGTTGTGGTGATGATAGTGGTGATGATGGTAGTGATGGTGGTGGTGGTGGTGATGCTGGTGGTGGTGGTGGTGATGATGGTAGTGATGCTGCTGGTGGTGATGGTTGTGGTGATGGTAGTGATGATGGTAGTGATGGTGGTGGTGATGCTGGTGATGATGGTGATGCTGGTGCTGGTGGTGATGATGGTCTTGATGGTGGTTGTGATGGTGGTGATGGTGATGCTGGTGGTGGTGGTGGTGGTGATGATGATGGTAGTGATGCTGGTGGTGGTGGTGGTTGTGGTGATGGTAGTGGTGATGATGGTAGTGATGGTGGTGGTGGTGGTTGTGGTGATGCTGAGGGTAGTGGTGATTTTAGAGATGGTGATGGTAGTGGTTTTGGAAGTGATGGTACTGGTGATTTTAGTGATTGTAGTGGGGTTGGTGATTGTAATGGTGGTGGTGATGGTGATGATAGTGGTGATGGTAGTTGTGATGGTGATGGGGATGGTGACGGTAGTGGTGTTGATAGTATTTATAACGAAAACAGGTAAAGAATGGCCTGTGAGACCTGGTGGTAATCGGAAACAGAACATACAAAACTCAGCAGTATACTATAATGTATATTTGCCTTTACCAGATGATATATACAAGTATGTACACTATGTACATTATTTACAGATGAAAAAGTAAGTGTACACCACGGTGACAGATGGCAAAGCAGAAGCCAGAGAGAATGTACCGTGCTCAACCAGCAGCTAGGCAAGTCTGCCAATGCTTACCGCAAGCGAACCACGTTTCGTCTGCTTTGGCGGTCTTGCCTGTGATTGTCCAATGAACCAAGGTACTGATTTAACGAGAGGTACCCTATTGGTCGTTAAACCCTTAGCACCGGTTTGCTGGTTGGAAGGCAGCCTATATGGGAGTGTGACATACTCTGAATAGAATACAGCATACTTTTAGCATGCCACAGTAGCAGTGAAGGTACTGGTGATATAATGGTGATGATAGTGGTGATCGTAGTGTTGATGGAGATGGTGGTGGTGATGTAGTGGTGATGGCAGTGATGGTGATGGTAGTGGTGATGGCAATGGTAAAAAAAAAATGCTGTTTGAAAATTTATTAAGACTTTCACCCTTGAAACAGTCTTCACCATTACCAAGGATATATAACCAGTGTGTGTGTGTGTATGTGTATGTATATGTTTGTGTGTGTGTGTGTATGTATGTGTGTGTGTGTGTATGTGTATGTACTCACCTAATTGTACTCACCTAGTTGTGGTTGCAGGGGTCGAGACTCAGCTCCTGGCCCAACCTTTTCACTGAACGCTATTAGGTCCTCTCTCTCCCTGCTCCACGAACTTTATCATACCTCGTCTTAAAGCTATGTATGGTTCCTGCCTCCACTACATCACTTGCTAGACTATTTCACTTCCTGACTACTCTATGACTGAATAAATATTTCCTAACATTCCTTTGATTAATCTGGGTCTTCAGCTTCCAATTGTGACCCCTTGTTTCTGTGTCCCATCTCTGGAACATCCTGTCTCTGTCCACCTTGTCTATTTCACGCAGTATTTTGTATGTCGTTATCATGTCTCCCCTAACCCTCCTGTGCTCCAGTGTCGTCAGGCCGATTTCCCTTAACCTTTTTTCGTAGGACATTTCCCTTAGCTCTGGAACTAACCTTGTTGCAAACCTTTGCACTTTCTCTAATTTCTTAACGTGCTTGACTAGGTGTGGGTTCCAAACTGGTGCTGAATACTCCAGTATGGGCCTGACGCACACGGTGTACAGTGTCTTGAACGATTCCTTTCTGATTTTTGCTTCCGGGGACATGCTCAGTGTTATACTCACCCCAAGATCTTTCTCCTTGAGCGAGGTTTGCAGTCTTTGGCCACCTAGCCTATACTCCGTCTGTGGTATTCTTTTCCCTTCCCCGATCTTCATGACATTGCATTTGACGGGGTTTAATTCAAGAGGCCAGTTGCTGGACCAGGTGTCCAGTCTGTCCAGGTCTCTTTGAAGTCCTGCCTGATCCTCATCTGATTTAATTTCCTCATTAACTTCACATCGTCTGCAAACAGGGACACTTTTGAGTCAATACCTTCAATCACGTCGTTCATATATACCAAAAATAGCACTAGTCCTAGGACCGACCCCTGTGGGACCTCGCTCGTCACAGGTGCCCACAGTGATACCTCATCACGTACCATGACTCGTTGTTGTTTCCCTGTCAGGTATTCTCTGATCCATTGCAGTGCCCTTCCTGTTATACATGCCTGATTCTCTAGCTTCTGCACTAATCTCTTATGAGAAACTGTGTTGAAGGCCTTCTTGCAGTCCAAGAAAATGCAGTCAACCCACCTCTCTCTCTCGTGTCTTACTTCTGTTACTTTATCATAAAACTCTAGAAGGTTTGTGACACAGGATTTGCCTTCCATGATTCCATGCTGGTTGTCGTTTATACTCTCGTTCCATTCCAAGTTCTCTACCACTCTTCTCCTGACAATCTTCTCCATGACTTTTGCATACTATACATGCCTCTTTGCAGTCTTCCATACCTCAGGTAGGTGTCCAGTTTCAAGGGATGTGTTGAAGATTGTGGTTAGTGGCACACACAACATTTCTGCTCCCTCTCTAAGGACCCACGGGGAGATGTCCAGTCTCATTGCCTTTTTAGTGTCAAGGTCACTTAGCAACTTCTTCTCCTCAGTTGTATGTCATCCAACTCTTGTTGGTGAGTTCCATGTTGGTGTCCCCCTCTGCCCTGTCTTCCCAGAGTCCTTCCTGTCTCAACTGTAAATATAAATACTTCCCTAAATCTCGTGTTGAGCTTCTCACTTACCTCTTGATCATTTCTTGTGAGTTCCCCACCTTCTTTCCTCAACCTGATCACCTGGTCTTTGACTGTTGTCTTCCTCTTAATGTGGCCAAACAGCAGTTTTGGGTCAGACTTGACTTTCAATACTATATCGTTCTCGAAATGTTGCTGGGCCTCCCTCCTTATTTGTGCATACTCGTTTCTGGCTCTTCGACTACTCTCCTTATCTCCCTGGGTCCTTTGCCTTCTATACCTTTTCCATTTTATGTTGCACATAGTTTTTGCCTCCCTACCCCTTCGAGTAAACCAAAGACTCGTTTAAGTCTTCCCATTATTTCGGTTGCCCTTGGGAACAAACCTTTCCTCTGCCTCCTTGCATTTTGTTGTTACATGTTCCATCATTTCGTTTGCTGACTTTCCTACCAGTTCTCTGTCCCACTGAACCTCCTCCAGGAAGTTCCTCATGCCTGTGTGGTCCCTCGTTTTATAGTTTGACTTTTCCCATTCGACTCCTGTTACCCACTCCACTTGTAACTCTACTATGTAAACAAAACTCAGAACCACATGATCACTAGCTCTAAGGGGCCTCTCATATGTGATGTCCTCAATGTATGAACTGTTCAGGGTGAACATAAGGTCCAGTCTTGCTGGCTCATCCTCCCCTCTCTCTCTGGTAGTGGCCCTGACGCGTTGATGCAGGAGGTTTTCCAGTGCCACGTCCATCATCTTGGCTCTCCATGTTTCGGGACCCCCATGAGACTCGAGGTTTTCCCAATCTATCTCCCTGTGGTTGAAATCGCCCATAACCAGTAACTTTGCTCTGCTCGAGTGAGCTCTTCTTTCCATTTTAGCCATTGTGTCTACCATCACTCTGTTGCTCTCTTCGTATTCCTCTCTTGGTCTCCTGCAGTTCTCTGGTTAGTTATGCATTACTGCAATGACTACCTTATGTTTCCCAGACTGAATAGTAACTACTTAGTAGTCCCTTTCTCCAGTCTCGTCCATGCCTTCCATTTCCTCAAAACCCCATCGGTTTTTTACGAGCATATTGTATATTTGGGTTGAGGGAGCAGGAGCCCTGGAGGGGGCCTATGAGGGGTTTTGTGGGTGGGGTTTTTGATGGGTTGGGGCAGAGTGTCCAAAGGGGGCTGCTGTAGGGGTGGGGTTTGTTGTTTGGGAGTTGGGGCAGAGGGAACAGTGTGTGGGTTTTGGTTTAGATTGCTCAGTTGAAATGGGGTTGTCATGGTTGGAGTCCTTCTTAGGATGTTTCTGGAGGGTGTGTTCCCCCTTTCACCTGAGTCTGGGTTCTGTTCATCTTTTTCATTGCGTCTCGTTCCTCCTCTCGTCTTTGTACCCTCTCTTTCAGTATCATACTTTCTTCTTGTGTTCTGTCACGATCGAGGTACACTCTCTGGTACTCCAGGTTGTCCCTCAGTCGTGCTTTCTCTTGCAGGATCCTGGTTTAAGCTGATTCTTCCTTGAAAATTACTTTGACAGGCCATTTCCTCCCACTCACAAATAACCCAATTCTCTGAAAATTTGTCACCTGGGTCATGTCTCCCTCACCTATTGCTTTCATAATACCTTCAATTATTTTTTCTTCGCCTGTTTTCTTTCTTCTTGGAGCCCGTAGACAAATATTGACCTCTCCCTTTTCTCCTCCCACTGTGTCTCCCTTTGCATCCTCTGAGGTGCATTAGTTCCTTCCAATGAAACGTTCCTGTCTTCAATCCCTGCCTTTGCTGAAGGCCCTATGCTCAGTGGCTGTTCCTTGCCACTGCAGTTGTCTGTTAGAGTCTCTGCATATGGCATAACTCCATCATTGTCTTCAGGCCTCTCATTTGTTCATAGTGTGTTCCTCGCCTTTTCCTGGGCCCCATGTGGGTCTGATAGGGCCTTCTTATGCAGCACAGCTTCTTTTCTTTCTACAATCCCCTTGTCTGTGACTGATAAAGAAGTTCCTGATGTCATGTCTGCACTGTCATTTGTTTCCCTAATCTGTCTCAGGTTTTTTAGTTCCTCTTCCAAGCACTATATCTTATCTTCTGCTGCTAAGACTTGTAGCCTCCACTTCCTGCTCTCTTCAGCTATCCTCTCCTCCATTTTCTTGCCAAACTCTTCTAGTTTCCTTCCCCACTCTTCCTACCTTTTTCGAGCTCTAACTCCCAATCTTCCCTCCCAGGTTCATTCACCAGACCTTTAGTTCTTCACCCTCTTGGGAATCCCATTTTTTCACCACAGAAAGAAGCTTGTGTGTTTTACCACAGAAACAAGCTTATGCATTTTCAGTGTGTCTGTGGGGTGAGAGGAAGCAGGGGGAAGTGAGAGGAATGTTGAGGGAAGAGGGGGAAGCGAGGGGAACACTAGGCAGAGAGAAGAGGGGAATCCAGGGGGGGAGGAGTAGGAGGAGAAGGAAGATGAATGGAAGGTGGAGAGGAAGAGAGAGGGAGATAAACTGGTAGGTAGATAGAGAGATGGAGAAAGTGATAGAGAGAACAAGAGAGAGGGGGAGAGAGAAAGAGAGAAAGATAGAGAGAGAGAAAGATGGAGGGAGAAAGATAGAGAAAAGGCTAGGGATGGGAGAGAAGAGGGGGAAGTGAGGGGAAGGCTAGAGGTGAGAGGGAAAAGGGGGGAAGTCAGGGGGGAGGAATAGGAGGAAATGAAGATGAATGGAAAGTGGAGAGGAAGAGAGAGGGAGTTAGATTGATAGGTAGATAGAGGGATGGGGAGAGGGATAAAGAGAACAAGAGAGAGTGGGGAGAGAGAAAGATAGGGAGCGAAAGAGAGAGAGAGAGAGAGAGAGAGAGAGAGAGAGAGAGAGAGAAGGGGGCAGGTAGAGAGAAGGGGACGGGGTTACGCGTTAGTGGGGTATGCGTGGTCAGTTTTCACGAGCCTGCTGACTGTTTATGTATGTGCGTGTGTGTGTGTGCTGGCTGTGAGCTGCTATGTACGATAACGTATCACTTACATGTGTACACCTGATGGAAATAAGTCACTATCTCTGACTTTTTTAGGTTATCCTAGGTACTTTACACATATACTGCTATGTATGCTAATCTATGTAACTGTGCGCATGTACATGTGTGGGGGTTACTATCCTGTCACCCGAGCCTTCTTTCCTGGATTGTACCTTAATTTAGCAGTAAAATAAATCACTGTCTGGCTTTTTGGGCTCTCCCCAGTTTCTCTACACTAGATTTTCTACAACTATGCAGCTGTTTATGGCAGTCTATGAACAGTATTTGTGTGTGCCTCGATAAACTTGCTTACAATATGGGTTTATTTTGCCTGACCTATGCACCTGCGCGCTTTGCTGATGTGTGTGGCACTGCTGAAGTCCCTTTTCAGTTACTCCTCCTTGCTAAGTGTTGAGTGTTCTACTATGATATTCAGCACTTCAGAGCAGGGTTTAAGACCCTCAGCTATCATTGTTGCAGGACCACACCCAACTCTCCCATACAACCACAAAAAGGCTCAATACTATACGTCTGGCACCTGGGTTCCGCGGAGTTACAGCTGCGCGATGCTTCTCCTCGATCACGGTACTTGCTTTCCCTACCTTCCTGTAGGCACTGTAGTCACTAGTTCATCTAACTTTTTCACTGCACTCACTGTATTCACTGACCCATCTATACTTATCTCTTATCTCCCTGATCATGGGTCGCTCTTATTCTTCAAATACGCAACTACGTACTGTGTGGAAACACACTTAAGCTTAGTTCCCAACCACTCCCCTTCCTTATTCCGGGCCGGCACTTGTGATATTATCTATGTTTTCTCTTCTGTGATCTAAACTTATATTTCCTTTTAGCGGGGTTTAAGTGATTATATACACTCTTATGTTTGCACACGCCTATATCCCACGCTCTATTCCTTATGGTACAGTCAGAAAATACCACGAATTCATGAGGTCAATCGCGCACTACATCTCCACTCCACTGTACTCACTGTACTGTGTGTGTGTACTCACCTATTTGTGGTTGCAGGGGTCGAGTCCTAGCTCCTGGCCCCGCCTCTTCACCGGTTGCTACTAGACCCTCTCTCTCCCCGCTCCATGAGCTTTATCAAACCTCGTCTTAAAACTGTGTATGGTTCCTGCCTCCACTACGTCATTTTCTAGGCTATTCCACTGCCTTACAACTCTATGACTGAAGAAATACTTCCTACTATCTCTCTGACTCATTTGTGTCTTCAACTTCCAATTGTGGCCTCTTGTTTCTGTGTCCCCTCCCTGGAACATCCTGTCCTTGTCCACCTTGTCTATTCCACGCAGTATTTTATATGTCGTTATCATGTCTCCCCTGACCCTCCTGTCCTCCAGTGTCGTCAGGCCGATTTCCCTTAATCTTTCTTCATAGGACATTCCCCTTAGCTCTGGAACTAACCTTGTTGCAAACCTTTGTACTTTCTCTAGTTTCTTGACGTGCTTTATCAAGTGCGGGTTCCAAACAGGTGCTGCATACTCCAGTATGGGCCTGACATACACGGTGTACAGTGTCTTGAATGATTCCTTACTAAGGTGTCGGAATGCTGTTCTCAGGTTTGCCAGGCGCCCATATGCTGCAGCAGTTATCTGATTGATGTGTGCTTCCGGAGACATGCTCGGTGTTATACTCACCCCAAGATCTTTCTCCTTGAGTGAGGTTTGCAGTCTTTGGCCACCTAGCCTATACTCTGTCTGTGGTCTTCTGTGCCCTTCCCCTATCTTCATGACTTTGCATTTGGCAGGATTAAATTCGAGAAGCCATTTGCTGGACCAGGTGTCCAGTCTGTCCAGGTCTCTTTGAAGTCCTGCCTGGTCCTCATCAGATTTAATTCTCCTCATTAACTTCACATCATCTGCAAACAGGGACACTTCTGAGTCTAACCCTTCCGTTATGTCGTTCACATATACCAAAAATAGCACTGGTCCTAGGACCGACCCCTGTGGGACCCCGCTCGTCACAGGTGCCCACTGTGATACATCATTACGTACCATGACTCGTTGTTGCCTCCCTGTCAGGTATTCTCTGATCCATTGCAGTGCCCTTCCTGTTATATGCGCCTGATGCTCTAGCTTCTGCACTAATCTCTTGTGAGGAACTGTGTCAAAGGCCTTCTTGCAGTCCAAGAAGATGCAATCAACCCACCCCTCTCTCTCTTGTCTTACTTCTGTTATTTTATCATAAAACTCCAGAAGGTTTGTGACACAGGATTTACCTTCCGTGAATCCGTGCTGGTTGGCATTTATACTCCTGTTCCGTTCCAGGTGCTCCACCACTCTCCTCCTGATAATCTCCATAATTTTGCATACTATACACGTCAATGACACAGGTCTATGTGTGTGTGTGTGTGTGTGTGTGTGTGTGTGTGTGTGTGTGTGTGTGTGTGTGTGTGTGTGTGTGTGTGTGTGTGTGTGTGTGTGTGTGTGTGTGTCTGTGTGTGTCTGTGTGAGTTTATGTGTGTACTCACCTAGTTGTGGTTGAAGGGGTCGAGTCATAGCTCCTGGCCCCGCCTCTTCACTGGTCGCTACTGGGTCACTCTCCCTGAACCATGAGCTTTATTATACCTCTGCTTAAAGCTCTGTATGGATCCTGCCTCCACTACATCGGTTCCTTAACTATTCCACTTCCTGACTAGTCTGTGACTGAAGAAATACTTCCTAACATCCCTATGATTCATGTGTGTCTTCAACTTCCAACTGTGTCCCCTTGTTGCTGTGTCCCATCTCTGGAACATTCTGTCTTTGTCCACCTTGTCAATTCCTCTCAGTATTTTATATGTCGTTATCATGTCCTCCCTATCTCTCCTGTCCTCCAGTGTCATCAGTGCGATTTCTCTTAACCTCTCCTCGTAGGACATACGCCTTTGCTCTGTGACTAGTCTTGTTGCAAACATTTGCACTTTTTTGAGTTTCTTTACGTGCTTGGCTAGGTGTGGGTTCCAAACTGGTGCCGCATACTCCAATGTGGGCCTGACGTACACAGTGTACAGGGTCCTGAATGATTCCTTATTAAGATTTCGGGATGCTGTTCTGAGGTTTTCTAGGCGCCCATATGCTGCAGCAATTATTTGGTTGATGTGCGCCTCAGGAGATGTGCCTGGTGTTATACTCACCCCAAGATCTTTTTCCCTGAGTGAAGTTTGTAGTCTCTGGCCCCCTAGACTGTACTCCGGCAGCGGTCTTCTTTGCCCTTCCCCAATCTTCATGACTTTGCACTTGGTGAGGTTGAACTCCAGGAGCCAATTGCTGGACCAGGTCTGTAACCTGTCCAGATCCCATTGTAGTTCTGCCTGGTCTTCGATCGAATAAATTCTTTTCATCAACTTCACGTCATCTGCAAACAGGGACACTTTGTAATCTATTCCTTCCGTCATGTCGTTCACAAATGTCAGAAACAGCACTGGTCCTAGGACTGACCCCTGTGTATGTGTGTGTGTGTGTGTGTGTGTGTGTGTGTGTGTGTGTGTGTGTGTGTGTGTGTGTGTGTGTGTGTGTGTGTGTGTGTGTGTGTGTGTGTGTGTGTGTGTGTGTGTGTACTCACCTATATGTAATTAAAGTGGTCGAGTCAAAGCTCCTGTCCCCGCCTCGTTAATATGCACTCTCTCCCTGCACCAAGAGCTTTGTCGTATCCCATGAAACTATGCATGGATGCTGCCTCAGCTAGATCACTCTCCAGATTGTTCCACTTCTTGACAGTTCTATGAGTGAAGAAATACTTCCTGACATCCCTATGACTCATCTGAGTTTCTAGCTTACAGTTGTGACTCCTTGTTGCTGTGTCCTGTCTCTGATACATTATGTCCCTATCTACATAGTCATTCTGTCAGTATTTAATATGCCGTTATCATGTCCCTCTTATCCCTGCTGTTCTCCAGTGTCGTCAGGTTGATTTCCTTTAATCTCTCCTCGTAGGACATATCCCTTAGGTCCGGGACTAGTCTCGTTGCAAACCTTTGCACTTTACCTAATTTCTTGTCGGGCCTGACGTACACGGTGTACGGTGTTCAGATGTCTTAACTCTGTTCTTTGGTTGTCAGGCACCCATATACTTCTGCAGTTATTTGGTTAATGTTCACCTGAGGCGATGTGCTCGGTATTATACTCACTCCAAGATTATTTTCCTTGAGTGAGGTTTTCAGTCTTTACTCACCTTTTATCCTGTACTCCGTTTGCGGTCTTCCTTGACAGTCCCCAATCTTCATAACTTTGCATTTGGTGGGAGTTAAACTCCAGAAGGCAGTTGTTGGGCCAGGCTTGTAGCCTGTCCAGATCCCTTTGAAGTCCCACGTGATCCTCATTTATTTGAATTCTCTTTACAACATCTGGAAACAGGGACACCTCTTAACCTATCCCTTCCGTCGTGTGTATGTGTGTGAAAGAGAGAGAGAGAGAGAGAGAGAGAGAGAGAGAGAGAGAGAGAGAGAGAGAGAGAGAGAGAGAGAGAGAGAGAAAGATAAAGAGAATTTTGAGATTGGTGTGATACACGCTCGGCTCTGTTTCTCCCAATGACCTCTGTAAGGTGAACTGGGCCTAACATTTACCTAGACTAACAACTACTTCAATCTGCTGACTCGTATCTTGTGAACGCATTACCACAGCTATCAGGCCTCTGCTGCCTCGTGTTTTGTCTATTTCCTTGCTGGGCGTGTTGTTCCTATGTATCATGCATGTTATGTTGTGAGTCCTGCAGGGACCTTGTTGCTCATATAACCTGATCTGTACGCTTTGGAAGGCTTCTCCCAAATATTTCTCGTCACAATACCTACATAAAATGATGTACACACCTGTTGACTGTCATTTTGGTTAGTCATCTCTTTGATGGTGCTGGATGTTATAGTGGTGAGTGTGTGAGTGTTGATCTTGGTGAGGAAGTGACGTAACTTGGACAACATGATGACCCCCAAAGAAACAGATGATGATGGCACAAGTAAGGTCGTTAAACTTTCTTGTCAATACTAATTATAATACTCCAGAATGTATAAGGCTCTAGGTAAACTCTGCTGCAGAGTTGATCATGTCCATGGATGAATCTGGCGCTTCCACGAGCTATGTTGACTTTTAGAGAAGCAAAAATTTGAGAGTAAGACACATGTGCAACATCTGGGTATCTTTATTGGGTATCTTTATTGGCGAAACGTCTACAATAAAGATACCCAGATGTTGCACATGTGTCTTACTCTCATCTTGTCGGTATTATATACCATTCGTACACAAGCAAAAATTTGTTGAATGTTTATGTGCTGTGTAAAATGCGGTACTTAAAGCACGTCTAAACCCAGCCATTTTAATCGCTCAGGGTTTTGGCGCTCTAGATAACCTTGGTTTTCATAAGTAAGACACATGTGTAACAGTCAGGTATCTTTAATCCGAAGCGCTTCACCTACACAGCCGGTTTCTTAAGTCGAGTAGAGGAAGCAGTAGAGATGTAAAGACGATGTAATCGGTCCATCAGCCTGGTCTTTACAGCTTAACTGCTTCTGGTGCCTCCTAGGCATTCGACTGAATTATCATTATTATTATAATCATTGGGAGCGGTAAACCTGTAGGATTATACAGCGCATGTGCGGGCGGAGATGGGGGGTGATGGAAGGTATTCAGGCTCACTTCAGGAAACCAGAGAACAGATTCAATTCCGTAGATCAAGAGCCCCTCTCACACAGCGTCATGGAACCTCCCTTGAAGGGTATTCGACTGAAGAAATCTACTGAATTGGCGAAACTTTTCGGAATAAAGATAAGTAACTGTGGAAAATGTGTCTTACTTACCAATTATTCGTATTGCATACCATTATTATATCCAACCTTGACTTCGATTATCATTGTGTTGCTAGAGTACACAACACTAGTTGTTTTCCAAGGTGAGACTATGACAGTGTTTCGGTCCAGTTACGCTATTGTGACTTTTTGCTGTTTAACAATGATTGTTATTATTTGTACAAGTTGGTATCAGGGAGCACAGAACTGGATGAAAACACAACTGAAGGAAGATAAGGAGAGTATAAGTCTGACAAGCTACTATATAAGTCTCAGGTTCTTAAACAAAATATAATCAGTATTCACTGAGTTACTGATTCACGAAATCGTAATAACAAGATCGCAAACAAATCACGAAACACTGTGGCCTGTGAGCTTCAGGACTCACTCGCCATGGGTTTAACCCCCACCAGTTCCCTGGATACTTTGAGGAATGTTATGGGTAGAATTGTCCAGGTTCTTCAACGTGTTGTGGCACCTGGAATGTCTTCTGAAGATGCAATATGGCAACTAATCCTGATCTTATTGCAAACTTCACTAGGCAGACATTCACACGATTTTCATAAGCGTTCAAATCGGGATAAAAAAAAATGTTATGTTTATAAACAATGTCAGAAATGTTGTCAAACAGAGCATCGAGGGGGAAAAAATACCTTTGTTGTTTGTAGACAAACTTTTCTACACTACAAAATTAGGCTTCAGGATTTGATGTGTGTTCAGTCCATCAGTGGACTGAACACATCAACTCCAGGTTTAGGGACTGATTCCCTCTGTATCGGACTGCAGAAGGCACCGGCCATCGTCTTCAGTTCGTAAAATCATAAAAAAACTAAATGAAATTTAGAAATAGATCCCCCACTCGTCCTATACTCACTACAAATATATAATTTAAAAATTGTCGACTCAAAACTTAGAAATGTTAATATAACAAACAAACAAAAAATCTGCAGATAACTAAAAGGTAAAGAAGAAATTTTTCAATTGTAATATAAAAAAACCTAAACAACTGACCAAACAAATGGAATGATATATATAGGAAAATGGCGGCAATCCCCCCCAAAAAATCCCCCAAATGTTTAAATATTGATCCATAGCATTTGGTTCTAAATTGGACATGTAAACAAAAAAAAATAACTCCACGAACACATTTTTTTTAATAAACGATAAACATTGATATTTCGCATTAAAAACAAGAATAAAAAGGCACAATTCCGTGACTGAAACACTAAATGGCTCAAGTCGGACTGAAACGTCATTGTAAGTTACAGCCTTTTATGTACAGGTTATTTGAGTTTCCCCAAAATGTTCATGTTTTCGAAGGATTTTCTACCATATGGTATAAATTTTAACACCAAAACTGAGATATTTGTGACAAGAAAATGGCAGGAGAGAAATATTGAGAGGAAGTCGAGGAAGAGGAGTAGGAAAAAATTATTAGGAGTAATGTAGGAGAAAGACGTGAAACAGGAAGGAGAATAACGCTGAGGAGTGAACGAGAGAAGCACAGAATGTTAGCGAGGAGAACAGGAAGAAGAGTACATGAAAGTAGGAGAGAAACACAGGAAATACAGGAGCGAGAAGGATAAGAAAGGAGAGAGAGTAAAGAAACGGCAAGATGGAGGCTAGGAAGAGAGAAGAAAGTATGTAAACAACGACAAGGAGATGAGGTAAAGAAACACGTACGGGAGAAATAGCGACAGAGAAATCAGGAAGAGGAAAAGGAAGGTGAATAACAGGAAGACGAGGAAGATGACCGGGAGGGAGAGAAACAGTGGTAAATAGATGGAAAGACACAGAGAAAGAGATAACAGGAAGATAAACAAAGAGAAGAATGACAAAAATAAGGAAGGTAAAAAGAGAGTAGGTAGAAAAACAAAGAGAGGAAGGCAAGGAAGATGGAGACAAAGAAGAGGAAAGTATGGAAGAGTGAGGCAAGAGTGAAGCTAGAGAGAGGAAGGCATGGAAGAGAGAGGCAAGGAAGAGTGAAGCAAGGGAGAGAGAGACAAGGAATAGGGATGCAAGGAAGATGGAGACAAGGAAGGAGTCAAGAAAGAGAGCCAGAGGAAAAGGTAATGTATAAGAAAGGTGTTGGTCAACAGCTCATTAAATAACACTGACTGCTCTTCACTAATCATTAAATAACACTGACTGCACTTCACCAATCATTAAATCACACTAACTGCACTTTACCTATCATTAAATAACACTGCACTTCACTTCACCAATCATTAAATAACACTGACTGCTCTTCACCAATCATTAAATCACACTGACTGCACTTCACCAATCATTAAATAACACTGACTGCTCTTCACCAATCATTAAATAACACACTTCACCAATCATTAAATAACACTGACTGCTCTTCACCAATCATTAAATAACACTGACTGCTCTTCACCAATCATTAAATAACACTGACTGCTCTTCACCAATCATTAAATAACACTGACTGCTCTTCACCAATCATTAAATAACACTGACTGCTCTTCACCAATCATTAAATCACACTAACTGCACTTCACCAATCATTAAATAACACTGACTGCTCTTCACCAATCATTAAATAACACTAACTGCACTTCACCAATCATTAAATAACACTGACTGCACTTCACCAATTAAATAACACTGACTGCACTTCACCAATCATTAAATAACACTGACTGCACTTCACTAATCATTAAATAACACTGACTGCACTTTACAAATTATTAAATAACACTGACTGCACTTCACTAATCATTAAATAACACTGACTGCACTTCACCAATCATTAAATAACACTAACTGCACTTTACCTATCATTAAATAACGCTGCACTTCACTTCACCAATCATTAAATAACACTGACTGCACTTCACAAATCATTAAATAACACTGACTGCACTTCACAAATCATTAAATAACACTGACTGCACTTTACAAATCATTAAATAACACTGACTGCACTTCACCAATCATTAAATAACACTGACTGAACTTCACCAATCAATAAATAACACTGACTGCACTTCACCAATCATTAAATAACACTAACTGCACTTCAGTAATCATTAAATAACACTGACTGCACTTCACAAATCATTAAATAACACTGACTGCACTTCACCAATCATTAAATAACACTGACTGCACTTTACAAATCATTAAATAACACTGACTGCACTTCACCAATCATTAAATAACACTAACTGCACTTCACCAATCATTAAATAACACTGACTGCACTTTACCAATCATTAAATAACACTGACTGCAATTCACTAATCATTATATAACACTGCACTTTACCAATCATTAAATAACACTGACTGCACTTCACTAATCATTAAATAACACTGATTGCACTTTACCAATCATTAAAAACACTGACTGCACTTCACCAATCATTAAATAACACTAACTGCACTTTACCTATCATTAAATAACACTGCACTTCACTTCACCAGTCATTAAATAACACTGACTGCACTTCACTAATCATTAAATAACGCTGACTGCACTTCACCAATCATTAAATAGCACTAACTGCACTTCACCAATCATTAAATAACACTGACTGCACTTTACCAATCTTTAAATAACAATGACTGCACTTCACTAATGATTAAATAACACTAACTGCACTTTACCAATCATTAAAAAACAGTGACTGCGCTTCACCAATCAATAAATAACACTGACTGCACTTCACCAATTAAATAACACTGACTGCACTTCACCAATCATTAAAAAACACTGACTGCACTTCACCAATCAATAAATAACACTGACTGCACATCACCAATTAAATAGCACTGACTGCACTTCACCAATCATTAAATAACACTGACTGCACTTCACTAATCATTAAATAACAATGACTGCACTTCTCCAATCATTAAATAACACTGACTGCACTTCACTAATCATTAAATAACACTGACTCCACTTTCCCAATCATTAAATAACTCTGACTGCACTTCACTAATGATTAAATAACACTAACTGCACTTCACTAATTATTAAATAACACTGACTGCACTTTACCAATCTTTAAATAACAATGACTGCACTTCACTAATGATTAAATAACACTAACTGCACTTTACCAATCATTAAATAACACTGACTGCACTTCACCAATCATTAAAAAACAGTGACT
Organism: Cherax quadricarinatus; assembly: GCF_038502225.1. Classification (NCBI taxonomy): domain Eukaryota; kingdom Metazoa; phylum Arthropoda; class Malacostraca; order Decapoda; family Parastacidae; genus Cherax; species Cherax quadricarinatus. The sequence goes on along the minus strand of NC_091323.1, from coordinate 5,344,624 downwards.
GCGCTTCACCAATCAATAAATAACACTGACTGCACTTCACCAATTAAATAACACTGACTGCACTTCACCAATCATTAAAAAACACTGACTGCACTTCACTAATCATTAAATAACACTGACTGCACTTCACCAATCATTAAATAACACTGACTGCACTTCACTAATCTGACTGCACTTCTCCAATCATTAAATAACACTGACTGCACTTCACTAATCATTAAATAACACTGACTCCACTTTCCCAATCATTAAATAACTCTGACTGCACTTCACTTATCATTAAATAACACTGACTGCACTTCAACAATTATTAAATAACACATACTGAACTTTACCAATCATTAAATAAGACTGACTGCACTTCACCAATCATTAAATAACGCTGACTGCGTTTCACCAATCATTAACTAACACTGGCAGCACTTCAATCATTAAATAACACTGACTGAACTTCACCAATCATTAAATAACACTGGCTGCACTTCACCAATAATTAAATAACACTGATTGCACTTCACCAGTCAATAAATAACACTGACTGCACTTCACCAACCATTAAATAACACTGACTGCACTTCACCAATCATTAAATAACACTGCACTTCACCAATAATTAAATAACACTGACTGCACTTCACCAATCATTAAATAACGCTGACTGCACTTCATCAATCATTAAACAACACTGACTGCACTTCACCAATCATTAAATAACACTGACTGCACTTCACCAATCATTAAATAACACTGACTGCACTTTACCTATCATTAAATAAGACTGCACTTCACAAATCATTAAATAACACTGACTGCATTTTAACAATCATTAATAACACTGACTGCACTTCATCAATCATTAAATAACACTGACTGCAGTTTACCTATCATTAAATAACACTGCACTTCACTAATCATTAAATAACACTGACTGCACTTCACCAATCATCAAATAACACTGACTGCACTTCACCAATCATCAAATAACACTGACTGCACTTCATCAATCATTAAATAACACTGGCTGCTCTTCACTAAACATTAAATATCACTGACTGCACTTCACCAATCATTAAATAACACTTACTGCACTTCACCAATCATTAAATAACACTGACTGCACTTCACCAATCATTAAATAACGCTGACTCTACTTCACCAATCATTAAATAACACTGACTGCACTTCAATCATTAAACAACACTGACTGCACTTCACCAATCATTAAATAACAGTGACTGCACTTCACCAATCATTAAATAACACTGACTGTACTTCACCAATCATTAAATAAAACTGGCTGCACGTCCCCAATCATTAAATAACACTGACTGCACTTTACCTATCATTAAATAACACAGACTGCACTTCACCAGTCAATAAATAACACAGACAGCACCTCACCAATCATTAAATAACACTGACTGCATTTTACTAATCTTTAAATAACACTGACTGCACTTCAATCATTAAATAACACTGACTGCATTTTACTAATCTTTAAATAACATTGACTGCACTTCACCAATCATTAAATAACACTGACTGCACTTCACTAAACATTAAATAACACTGACTGCACTTCAATCATTAAATAACACTGACTACATTTTACTAATCATTAAATAACACTGGCTGCACTTCACTAAACATTAAATAACACTGGCTGCACTTCACCAATCAATAAATAACGCTGACTGCATTTTACTAATCATTAAATAACACTGGCTGCACTTCACTAAACATTAAATAACACTGGCTGCACTTCACCAATCATTAAATGACACTGACTGCACTTCACCAATCATTAAATAACGCTCACTGCATTTTACTAATCATTAAATAACACTGGCTGCACTTCACCAATCATTAAATAACACTGGCTGCACTTCACTAAACATTAAATAACACACTTCACTAAATCATTAAATAACACTGACTGCACTTCACCAATCATTAAATAACAACGCATTAAATAACACTGACTGCACTTCACCAATCATTAAATAACGCTCACTGCATTTTACTAATCATTAAATAACACTGGCTGCACTTCACCAATCATTAAATAACACTGGCTGCACTTCACTAAACATTAAATAACACTGACTGCACTTCACCAATCATTAAATAACACTGCCTGCACTTTACCAATCATTAAATAACACTGACTGCACTTCACCAATCATTAAATAACACTGACTGCACTTCACCAATCATTAAATAACACTGACTGCACTTCACCAATCATTAAATAACACTGACTGCACTTCACCAATCATTAAATAACACTGACTGCACTTCACCAATCATTAAATAACACTGACTGCACTTCAATAAACATTAAATAACACTGACTGCACTTCACTAATCATTAAATAACACTGACTGCACTTCACCAATCATTGAATAACACTGACTGCACTTCACCAATCATTAAATAACACTGACTGCACTTCACCAATCATTAAATAACACTGACTGCACTTTACCAATCATTAAATAACACTGACTGCACTTCACCAATCATTAAATAACACTGACTGCACTTCACTAAACATTAAATAACACTGACTGCACTTCACTAATCATTAAATAACACTGGCTGCACTTCACCAATCATTGAATAACACTGACTGCACTTCACCAATCATTGAATAACACTGACTGCACTTCACCAATCATTGAATAACACTGACTGCACTTCACCAATCATTGAATAACACTGACTGCACTTCACCAATAATTACTCACAAACGTAACAGTAATGAACATAATTTAAATAATTACCAAGTAAGCTAAGTAATTAGATCATTCAATTTTTCCTTGTAGACCGCTGACAGATAGTAATAATAATCGTCGTTAACACTATATTTACCTCTCTTCCTGTAGGTCGCTCCGGGGGGTCAAAGCGTCCGTAGTCTAGTCTCTGACGAGGCCTCCTGGTGCATCATGGTCTGATCAACCAAGTTGTTACTGTTTGCCCCAGGTAATAAAACGTACGAACCACAACGCAGTTGGTCAGGTACTGACTTTAGATATGTGTCTAATTCCTCTTTCAAGATAGCCAAGGGACTATTAGTAATTCCTCTTATTTATGGTGGGCCCCAGACACATTGTGTTTTCTGTTAGTGTACCCATGGCGCTCCTATTTTTCATGGAGAGGTATGTTGCAATATCTTCCAAGTCTTTTCTTTTATTAGGGAGTGATTTCCGTGTGCAGATTTGGGACCAGCTCCTCTAGGATGTTCCAGGTGTAGATTATGATGTATCTTACTTGCCGTTCCCAGTAATTAAAATGCTTGAACTCTCTGTACATTCTCTAGGTCTGCGATTTCAACTGCCTTTAATGGAGGTATTAATGCACAGCAGTACAGCTTAGAGAGAAAAATTTAAAAAGTATAATCATTGGTTTGACATGCTTTCTTTTGAAAGTTCATATTGTCCATCCTGTCATTTTCCTCGTAGATGTGATAGTGACACTGTTGTGATCCTTGAAGGTAAGACATTGACACTCCCAGGTCCTTCACACTACTTTACCGCTCTATTGTGTGATGAGAGTTTGTAGTATACTCATTTCTAGTTATTATTTCCACCAGTTTTCCATAACGGAGTAGTTGAAATATGTCCTCATTGACAATCATATTGTTTTCCGTTGTCCAGTGGAAAACTTGATTGAAATCTTATTGGAGATTTACCGTGTCCTCAGTGATGGCGGTCTCATGTTGATACTAATATTGTCTGCAAAGGAAAACACGATACTATTGCTTACATCTCTGTTTATATCTGACATGAGGATGGATGCTATAGTTTACATCTCTGTTTATATCTGACATGAGGATGGATGCTATAGTTTGCATCTCTGTTTATATCTGACATGAGGATGGATGCTATAGTTTCATCTCTGTTTATATCTGACATGAGGATGGATGCTATAGTTTATATCTCTGTTTATATCTGACATGAGGATGGATGCTATAGTTTACATCTCTTGTTTATATCTGACATGAGGATGGATGCTATAGTTTCATCTCTGTTTATATCTGACATGAGGATGGATGCTATAGTTTACATCTCTGTTTATATCTGACATGAGGACGGATGCTATAGTTTACATCTCTGTTTATATCTGACATGAGGATGGATGCTATTGTTTACATCTCTTGTTTATATCTGACATGAGGATGGATGCTATAGTTTACATCTCTTGTTTATATCTGACATGAGGATGGATGCTATAGTTTACATCTCTTGTTTATATCTGACACGAGGATGGATGCTATAGTTTACATCTCTGTTTATATCTGACATGAGGATGGATGCTATAGTTTACATCTCTTGTTTATATCTGACATGAGGATGGATGCTATAGTTTACATCTCTTGTTTATATCTGACATGAGGATGGATGCTATAGTTTACATCTCTTGTTTATAACTGACATGAGGAGGGATGCTATAGTTTACATCTCTGTTTATAACTGACATGAGGAGGGATGCTATAGTTTACATATCTGCTTATGTCTGACATGAGGATGTGGAAGAGAGCTTTTCACGCAGAGATAGAAACATATTTTTAAAAGAAAATTAGCTCAGAATTTTTTTTCACAATTCTTCAAAATAACCAAATGATGTTTAAACGTGAAAATTAGTTTCCTTTAATTATTTACTATATAACTTAGTAAATTTTTGAGGAAATTAATTTCAAGATTTACTAGAAAATTAATACACTGGTGATATAAACTAGAGAATTATGTAGTAGCTAGGAGAGTTATGTGGTAGCTAGGAGAGTTATGTGGTAATTAGGAGAGTTATGTGGTAGCTAGGAGAGTTATGTGGCAGCTAGGAGAGCTATATGGTAGCTAGGAGAGTTATGTGGTAGCTAGGAGAGTTATGTGGTAGCTAAGAGAGATATGTTGTAGCTAGGAGATTTATGAGGTAGCTAGGAGAGATATGTGGTAGCTAAGAGAGATATGTAGTAGCTAGGAGAGTTATGAGATAGCTAGGAGAGTTATGTGGTAGCTAGGAGAGCTAAGTGGTAGCTAGGAGAGTTATGAGGTAGCTAGGAGAGATGTGTGGTAGCTAAGAGAGATATGTGGTAGCTAGGAGAGATATGTGGTTACTAGGAGAGTTATGTGGTAGCTAGGAGAGGTATGTGGTAGCTAGGAGAGTTATGAGGTAGCTAGGAGAGTTATGAGGTAGCTAGGAGAGATACGTGGAAGCCAGGAGAGTTATGAGGTAGCTAGGAGAGTCATGAGGTAGCTAGGAGAGGTATGTGGTAGCTAGGAGAGTTATGAGGTAGCTAGGAGAGTTATGTGGTAGCTAGGAGAGTTATGTAGTAGCTAGGAGTGTTATGAGGTAGCTAGGAGAGTTAGGTGGTAGCTAGGAGAGTTATGTGGTAGCTAGGAGAGTTATGAGGTAGCTAGGAGAGGTATGTGGTAGCTAGAAGAGCTATGAGGTAGCTAGGAGAGGTATGTGGTAGCTAGGAGAGCTATGTGGTAGCTAGGAGCGTTATGTGGTAGCTAGGAGAGGTATGTGGTAGCTAGGAGAGGTATATGGTAGCTTGGAGAGTTATGAGGTAGCTAGGAGAGGTATGTGGTAGCTAGGAGAGGTATGTGGTAGCTAGGAGAGCTATGAGGTAGGTAGGAGAGGTATGTGGTAGCTAGGAGAGTTATGAGGTAGCTAGGCGAGGTACGTGGAAGCTAGGAGAGGTATGTGGTAGCTAGGAGAGTTATGAGGTAGCTAGGAGAGGTATGTGGTAGCTAGGAGAGGTATGTGGTAGCTAGGAGAGTTATGAGGTAGCTAGGAGAGGTATGTGGTAGATTGGAGAGGTATGTGGTATCTAGGAAAGTTATGAGGTAGCTACGAGAGGTATGTGGTAGCTATGAGAGTTATGAGGTAGCTAGAAGAGGTATTTGGAAGCTAGGAGAGATATGTGGTAGCTAGGAGAGGTATGTGGTAGCTAGGAGAGATATGTGGTAGCTAGGAGAGATATGTGGTAGCTAGGAGAGATATGTGGTAGCTAGGACAGTTATGAGGTAGCTAGGAGAGTTATGAGGTAGCTAGGAGAGATATGTGGTAGCTAAGAGAGATATGTGGTAGCTAGGAGAAATATGTGGTAGCTAGGAAAGTTATGAGGTAGCTAGGAGAGGTATGTGGTAGCTAGGAGAGTTATGTGGTAGCTAGGAGAGTTATGAGGTAGCTAGGAGAGATATGTGGTAGCTAGGAGAGATATGTGGTAGCTAAGAGAGATATGTGGTAGCTAGGAGAGTTATGAGGTAGTTAGGAGATTAATGTGGTAGCTAGGAGAGTTATGTGGTAGCTAGGAGAGTTATGAGGTAGCTGCGAGAGTTATGAGGTAGCTAGGAGAGATATGTGGTAGCTAGGAGAGTTGTGTGGTACCTAGGAGAGATATGTGGTAGCTAGGAGAGGTATGTGGTAGCTAGGAGAGTTATGAGGTAGCTAGGAGAGTTATGAGGTAGCTAGGAGAGTTATGAGGTAGCTAGGAAAGATATGTGGTAGCTAAGAGAGATATGTGGTAGCTAGGAGAGTTATGAGGCAGCTAGGAGAGTTATGAGGTAGCTAGGAGAGTTATGTGGTAGCTAGGAGAGTTATGAGATAGCTAGAAGAGATATGTGGTAGCTAAGAGAGATATGTGGTAGCTAGGAGAGATATGTGGTAGCTAGGAGAGTTATGTGGTAGCTATTAGAGGTATGTGGTAGCTAGGAGAGTTATGTGGTAGCTAGGAGAGTTATGTGGTAGCTAGGAAAGTTATGAGGTAGCTAGGAGAGTTATGAGGTAGCTAGGAGAGATATGTGGTAGCTAGGAGAGGTATGTGGTAGCTAGGAGAGTTATGAGGTAGCTAGGAGAGTTATGAGGTAGCTAGGAGAGATATGTGGTAGCTAAGAGAGATATGTGGTAGCTAGGAGAGATATGTAGTAGCTAGGAGAGGTATGTGGTAGCTAGGAGAGTTATGTGGTAGCTAGGAGAGTTATGAGGTAACTAGGAGAGATATGTGGTAGCTAAGAGAGATATGTGGTAGCTAGGAGAGCTATGAGGTAGCTAGGAGAGTTATGTGGTAGCTAGGAGAGTTATGTGGTAGCTATGAGAGTTATGAGGTAGCTATGAGAGTTATGAGGTAGCTATGAGAGATATGTGGTAGCTAGGAGAGTTGTGTGGTAGCTAGGAGAGATATGTGGTAGCTAGGAGAGGTATGTGGTAGCTAGGAGAGTTATGAGGTAGCTAGGAGAGTTATGAGGTAGCTAGGAAAGATATGTGGTAGCTAAGAGAGATATGTGGTAGCCAGGAGAGTTATGAGGCAGCTAGGAGAGTTATGAGGTAGCTAGGAGAGTTATGTGGTAGCTAGGAGAGTTATGTGGTAGCTAGGAGAGTTATGAGGTAGCTAGGAGAGTTATGAGATAGCTAGAAGAGATATGTGGTAGCTAAGAGAGATATGTGGTAGCTAGGAGAGATATGTGGTAGCTAGGAGAGTTATGTGGTAGCTAGGAGAGGTATGAGGTAGCTAGGAGAGATATGTGGTAGCTAGGAGAGGTATGTGTTAGCTAGGAGAGTTATGAGGTAGCTAGGAGAGTTATGAGGTAGCTAGGAGAGCTATGAGCTAGCTAGGAGAGATATGTGGTAGCTAGGAGAGTTATAAGAACACAAGAACATAAGAACATAAGAAAGGAGGAACACTGCAGCAGGCCTGTTGGCCCATACTAGGCAGGTCCTTTACAATTCATCCCACTAACAAACATTTGACCAACCCAATTTTCAATGCTACCCAAGAAATAAGCTCTGATGTGCAAGTCCCACTCAAATCCAACCCCTCCCACTCATGTACTTATCCAACCTAAATTTGAAACTACCCAAAGTCCTAGCCTCAATAACCCAACTAGGTAGACTGTTCCACTCATCAACTACCCTATTTCCAAACCAATACTTTCCTATGTCCTTTCTAAATCTAAACTTATCTAATTTAAATCCATTACTGCGGGTTCTCTCTTGGAGAGATATCCTCAAGACCTTGTTAATATCCCCTTTATAAGAACATAAGAACATAAGAAAGGAGGAACACTGCAGCAGGCCTGTTGGCCCATACTAGGCAGGTCCTTATCAAAACGACATCTACCTAAAGCTACTCAAGAAACAACTCCCGCACCCCCCAACACCAATCAAACCCAGCCCCTCCCACTCATATATTTGTCCAGTCTCTTCTTAAAGCTACCCAAGGTCCTAGCCTCTATCACCCCACTGGGAAGACTGTTCCACGCATCTACAACTCTGTTAGAAAACCAGTACTTACCTATGTCCTTTCTAAATCTAAATTTATCCAACTTAAATCCATTATTCCTGGTTCTTACCTGGTTCGACACCCTCAGTACTTTATTAATGTCTCCCTTGTTTATGCCCGTCATCCACTTATACACTTCAATGATATCTCCCCTCATTCTACGCCTCTCCAGAGAGTGGAGATTTAAGGCTTTAAGTCTATCTTCATACGGGAGGTTCCTTACACAGTAAATCATTTTAGTCATTCTTCTCTGTATGTTCTCTAATGAGTCTATGTCCATCCTGTAGTAAGGGGACCAAAACTGAGCAGCATAATCTAAATGAGGCCTCACTAGTGATGTATAGAGCTGTAAAATAACTTTTGGACTTCTGTTACTTATACTTCTTGAGATAAATCCAAGTAATCTGTTGGCCTTGTTGCGCACACTGAGGCACTGCTGTCTTGGCTTTAGATTTCTGCTTACCATGACTCCCAAGTCTTTTTCACATTCTGTATGACCAAGCTCTACTTCACCTAGATTATAGCTTCGAGGGTTATTTTCATTACCAAGGGCAAGTACCTTACACTTATCCACATTAAACTTCATCTGCCATTTTTCGGACCAAGACATTAATTTGTTCAAATCGTCCTGGAGTTCATTGATATCCTCCTCAGAGTGAATTATACGGCCTATCTTTGTATCATCAGCAAACTTACTCATGTGATGAATGGTTTGAAAAACCGACAAGTTGAAGATTGAGACACTTATGCAGCATATGGGAATCTTTATTCAGGAAACGTTTCGCCACACAGTGGCTTCATCAGTCCAATACAAAGAGGAAGGCGTAAGGAGAGGAGGAGAATGAGGTAATCAGTCCCTCAACCTGGAGTCGATGTGTTCAGTCCATCAATCTTGTAGAATGTACAGCATAGGGCCGTAGACGTGGCTTATATACTGTAGTGAGGTGACGTGAAGCAGATGGAGGCGGGGTCATAGTGGTACCATCCACTAGTCGAAGTAGGTCTTCGTCCAAAGGTTGAACAAGTGTTGAAGAATTCTTTGTAACAAGACCCCATGATGCTGCCGTGTCTGACAGTTGTGATGAATGGATTGAATGGACTGAACACATCGACTCCAGGTTGAGGGACTGATTACCTCATTCTCCTCCTCTCCTTACGCCTTCCTCTTTGTATTGGACTGATGAAGCCACTGTGTGGCGAAACGTTTCCTGAATAAAGATTCCCATATGCTGCATAAGTGTCTCAATCTTCAACTTGTCGGTTTTTCAAACCATTCATCACAACTGTCAGACACGGCAGCATCATGGGGTCTTGTTACAAAGAATTCTTCAACACTTGTTCAACCTTTGGACGAAGACCTACTTCGACTAGTGGATGGTACCACTATGACCCCGCCTCCATCTGCTTCACGTCACCTCACTACAGTATATAAGCCACGTCTACGGCCCTATGCTGTACATTCTACAAGATTGATGGACTGAACACATCGACTCCAGGTTGAGGGACTGATTACCTCATTCTCCTCCTCTCCTTACGCCTTCCTCTTTGTATTGGACTGATGAAGCCACTGTGTGGCGAAACGTTTCCTGAATAAAGATTCCCATATGCTGCATAAGTGTCTCAATCTTCAACTTGTCGGTTTTTCAAACCATTCATCACAACTGTCAGACACGGCAGCATCATGGGGTCTTGTTACAAAGAATTCTTCAACACTTGTTCAACCTTTGGACGAAGACCTACTTCGACTAGTGGATGGTACCACTATGACCCCGCCTCCATCTGCTTCACGTCACCTCACTACAGTATATAAGCCACGTCTACGGCCCTATGCTGTAGATTCTACAAGATTGATGGACTGAACACATCGACTCCAGGTTGAGGGACTGATTACCTCATTCTCCTCCTCTCCTTACGCCTTCCTCTTTGTATTGGACTGATGAAGCCACTGTGTGGCGAAACGTTTCCTGAATAAAGATTCCCATATGCTGCATAAGTGTCTCAATCTTCAAACTTACTCATGTCACTAGTAATCCCTTCATCAAGGTCATTAATGTAAATTATGAACAAGAGAGGGCCTAAAACTGATCCTTGTGGAACGCCACTAGTGACTAATCCCCATTCAGATTTCACTCCATTAATGGTAACTCTCTGCTTTCTATTGGTAAGCCATGCCTCAATCCATGCTAGAACTTTACCTCCTATACCATGAGCTGCCACTTTTCTTAAGAGTCTCTTGTGAGGTACTCTGTCGAAGACTTTACTAAAATCCAAATAAACAATATCATATTCCTTATCACTGTCAACTGCCTCAAATGTTCTATTGAAGAACGTCAGTAAGTTTGTCAGGCAGGAACGACCTCTCGTGAATCCATGCTGAGATTCATTTATCAAGTTATGCTCTTCAAGGTGACTTCTGATAATGTCAGCTATAATTGATTCTAATAACTTGCCCACTATAGATGTCAGGCTTATTGGACGGTAATTTGAAGGAGTGGACTTATCCCCTGATTTGAATATAGGAACCACATTAGCCATCTTCCACATCTCTGGCACAACACTGGTAAGGATGGACGCATTGAATACACTCGTTAATGGCTGACTAAGCTCCATCTTGCATTCCTTAAGTACCCTTGAAAACAACTCATCGGGTCCCGGGGACTTATTTTGTTTCAGTTTGTCTATCTGTTTAATAACCATGTCCCTCGTGACAGTAATATTAGTTAACTTAAATTCATCAGGAACTAAATAATTGTTAATTACTGGAATCTCATTTACATCTTCCTGTGTAAAAACTGACAAAAAATAGTCATTAAATAAGGAACACATTTCCAGTTCATTATCCGTCAGCTGTCCATTCCCAGATTTCAGAGGTCCTACTTTTTCCTTCACCTTCGTCCTATACACTTGAAAGAACCCCTTTGGATTAGTCTTTGATTCATTAGCGACTCTAATTTCATAGTCACGTTTAGCCTTTCTAATCGGCTTTTTTACTTCTCTTTTAAGCTGAACATATTGGTCAGTAAGGTTAATCTCTCCTCTTCTGATGCGCCTATAAATTCCCCTTTTCTCCCCTAATAGATGCTTTAACCTCCTGTTAACCCATTTGGGATCATTATTATTAGACCTAATTTCTCTCTGGGGAATGTATATACTCTGGGCACTGTGTACATTATTAAGAAAACAATCATAAAAGCAGATCCCTTCATATTCATAAGTATGATTATCGTCAATAAAGTCATTAGCTAGATAACCCCAATCAAGATTAGAGAGATGTTCCCTAAGTCCATTATAATCGGCAGAACGAAAATCGGGGATTTTTACTGTATTATCATTATTCTTGCATTCCCAATTAATGCTAAAGGTGATGGATTTGTGATCACTTGCGCCAAGCTCTTCAGTGATCTCCAGATTATTCACGAGTGTTTCCTTATTTGACAAGACTAGGTCTAGCAAATTATTACCCCTGGTAGGTTCAGTTACACTCTGTTTCAGAAAACAGTCCTGAACTGTTTCCATGAAGTCACTGGACTCTAGATTACCTGTCAAAGAATTCCAGTCAATTTGGCTAAAGTTAAAATCCCCTACTATGTCTACGTTACTGTGTCCAGAAGCCCTAACAATTTCGTCCCAAAGAAGTCTCCCTCTATCGTGATCCAAGCCTGGAGGTCGGTATATTACACCTAGAATTAGTTTTTCTTGACCCTCCACGAACTCTACCCAAACAGACTCTGTTACTGCTCCATCTATTTTTATACCTTTTTTTAAGCAACAATTAATATTTTCTCGAACATACAATGCAACTCCTCCCCCCTTCCCATTACATCTATCCACATTGAATAGCTTAAATCCCTGAATATTACATTCAGCAGTCATATCCCGACTCTTTAAATCATACCACGTTTCAGTTAATGCAATGATATCAAAGTTCCCAGCACATGCTACCAAACGTAGTTCATTAATTTTATTTCTTGCACTTCTACTGTTAGCATAAAATACCATCATATGTTTTTTCTTCTGCACATTTTTCCTATTCATCTTTGTTTTTACACAATTTCTGAAATTATCATTACCCAGAGTTACTCCATGACAGTTACTATTAAGATTCTTAATATCAGAGCATAAGTCAATATATCCATACTCATTATTAATCATTTCTAAACCCATACCTCTAACTAATCCTAGTTTAAAGTCCTAACAACCCCCTCAACTGAGTTAGCAAGAAAACCCACACCTGCCCTGGATAATACCTATCTTCCACTTATACACTTCGATCAGGTCTCCCCTCATTCTTCGTCTAACAAGTGAATGTAACTTAAGAGTCTTCAATCTTTCTTCATAAGGAAGATTTCTAATGCTATGTATTAAACGGGAGTTCAGGTGCAGATCGACGTTTTCTGATTTCATGTTGATGGCTGCTGGCAAACAAGTGAGAATCAGATGTCAGATAATAATCTCATTTGTGGTGAGATTCAGAATATACTCCCATCTTTCAAGCGAATTCCATGCCATTCTTCTAACGATGTAGTGCATTTGTCTTTGTGTGCTTATACCGTTAGTGGTATAGGGAGAGAGCCTTGTGCTTTTCTGTTCGTGACTCTTACTGAAGATAATACGCGATAGTAGTTTATCTACAGAAGATAGAAGTATTTATATAGTTCTCAGCACACAGTCTCGTTGTAAACCTCATGTTCTCTCTCTCTCTCTCTCTCTCTCTCTCTCTCTCTCTCTCTCTCTCTCTCTCTCTCTCTCTCTCTCTCTCTCTCTCTCTCTCTCTCTCTCTCTCTCTCTCTCTCTCTCTCTCTCTCTCTCTCTCTCTCTCTCTCTCTCTCTCTCTCTCTCTCATCTCAAAAATTAATATAATAAATTATTGGAATATTGGAACATAAAATTCGAGAAAAGCGTAAAGTATCGGATATTTTCTTGAAAAGTTTGTAAGAGTCAAGACTGCTTATCGTCACCCCAAAACTGAATTACTTCTTCTTAAATTGCTTATTAAAGTTGTAAAAACAGCAGGAGGTGACTCGGTTGAATTTCCAGTTCAGTTCTAACCTCCTGGAACACCACTTGTTCAGTTCTAACCCCCAGAAACACCACTTGTTCAGTTCTAACCTCCTGGAACACCACTTGTTCAGTTCTAACCCCCAGAAACACCATTTACAGTATGGACGAGATGTTAGATGTAAGATGTTTCATCTAAGATGTCTGATGTAAGATGTCTGATGTAAGATGTCTGATGTAAGATGTCTGATGTAAGACGTCTGATGTAAGATGTCTGATGTAAGATGTCTGATGTAAGATGTCTGATGTAAGATGTCTGATGTAAGATGTCTGTTGTAAGATGTCTGATGTAAGACGTCTGATGTAAGATGTCTGATGTAAGATGTCTGATGTAAGATGTCTGATGTAAGATGTCTGATGTAAGATGTCTGATGTAAGATGGCTGATGTAAGATGCTTGATGTAAGATGTCTGATGTAAGATGTCTGATGTAAGATGCTTGATGTAAGATGTCTGATGTAAGATGCTTGGTGTAAGATGTAAGATGTCTGATGTAAGATGTCTGATTTAAGATGTCTGATGTAAGATGTTTGATGTAAGATGTCTGATGTAAGATGTCTGATGTAAGATGTCTGATGTTAGATGTTTGATGTAAGTTGTCTGATGTAAGATGTCTGATGTAAGATGTCTGATGTAAGATGTCTGATGTTAGATGTTTGATGTAAGTTGTCTGATGTAAGATGTCTGATGTAAGATGTCTGATGTAAGATGTCTGATGTTAGATGTTTGATGTAAGTTGTCTGATGTAAGATGTCTGATGTAAGATGTCTGATGTAAGATGTCTGATGTTAGATGTTTGATGTAAGTTGTCTGATGTAAGATGTCTGATGTAAAATGTCTGATGTAAGATGTCTGATGTAAGATGTCTGATGTAAGATTCTGATATAAGACGTCTGATGTAAGACGTCTGATGTAAGATGTTTGATGTAAGATGTTTGATGTAAGATGTCTGATGTAAGATGTCTGATGTAAGATGTCTGATGTAAGATGTCTGATGTAAGATGTCTGATGTTAGATGTTTGATGTAAGTTGTCTGATGTAAAATGTCTGATGTAAGACGTCTGATGTAAGATGTCTGATGTATGATGTCTGATGTTAGATGTTTGATGTAAGTTGTCTGATGTAAGATGTCTTATGTAAGATGCCTGATGTAAGATGTCTGATATAAGATGTCTGATGTAAGACGTCTGATGTAAGATGCCTGATGTAAGTTGTCTGATGTAAGACGTCTGATGTAATACGTCTGATGTAAGATGTCTGATGTAAGATGTCTGATGTAAGATGTCTGATGTAAGATGTCTGATGTAAGATGTCTGATGTAAGATGTCTGATGTAAGACGTCTGATGTGAGATGTCTGATGTAAGACGTCTGATGTAAGATGTCTGATGTAAGACGTCTGATGTAAGATGTCTGATGTAAGATGTCTGATGTAAGACGTCTGATGTAAGATGTCTGATGTAAGATGTCTAATGTAAGATGTCTGATGTAAGATGTCGGATGTAAGATGTCTGATGTAAGACGTCTGATGTAAGACGTCTGATGTAAGATGTCTGATGTAAGATGTCTGATGTAAGATGTCTGTTGTAAAATGTCTGATGTAAGATGTCTGATGTAAGATGTCTGATGTAAGATGTCTGATGTAAGATGTTTGATGTAAGATGTCTGATGTAAGATGCCTGATGTAAGACGTCTGATGTAAGATGTCTGATGTAAGATGTCTGATGTAAGATGTCTGATGTAAAATGTCTGATGTAAGATGTCTGATGTATGATGTTTGATGTAAGATGTCTGATGTAAGACGTCTGATGTAAGATGTCTGATGTAAGATGTCTGATGTAAGATGTCTGATGTAAGATGTCTGATGTAAGATGCCTGATGTAAGATGTCTGATGTAAGATGTCTGATGTAAGATGTCTGATGTAAGATGTCTGATGTAAGATGTTTGATGTAAGATGTCTGATGCAAGATGTCTGATGTAAGATGTCTGATGTAAGATGTCTGATGTAAGATGTCTGATGTAAGATGTCTGATGTAAGATGTCTGATGTAAGATGTCTGATGTAAGATGTTCAACAGCGTACTGAAAAGGAAAACTTTTAATTAAACTTACCTTTTGTTTAATTCACGTTAAGCGCTAAAACCATATGTGGGGTCAAGATGCCCCGTGGCTCTACTGATAGCAAACTCAGTTCAGACAATGAGTGTCCGTGGTTCGATCGCTGGTATAGGTAGAAATGTTGGGCATGTTTCCTTACATCTGCTGTTCCTGTTCACAAAGCAGTAAGTAGGCACCTGCGTGTTTGCCGACAGGTGTGGGTCACATCCTCAGCTTTGAAATGACCTGAGATGGTATGACAGAACTTTGCCTGTGAAATTAATATGCGCAAAATAATCATGTGTGGATATCATCTCATTTCAACAACTTCGCAGAGGTAGTGACCAAGTTGACAATTTTTCTGACATAGGGAATAACAAATTTGGGAATAACAATGAAGCATATTTAAATAAAAAATCGTAATTATATTTTATAGCGTAAGTTCAGCGAGAAAAATGTCGTTGTATACTGAAGGTGTGTAGCTGTGTAGCTTTACAATAAACTGCTTTACTATAGTGCCCAACAGTTACCAAAGGAAACTGTCAACTACTTAGAGGTCCGTCTCCTGGAGCAGTGAAAAAAAAATACCACTGGCAGGGATTGAACCCGGGATCAGAGAGTCATAAAGCTCCAGACCGACGCCTTAGCCACTGGGTCAGCTAGGCCAGTGGCTAGCGCGTCGGTCTGGAGTTTTATGACTCTGTGATCCCTGGTTCTATCCCCGCCCGTGGTATGGTTTGTTTGCAATCGTATCATTACGAGGATGAATTAGCTGACACTTTTTGTGAGTTAAAACGAGTATGCGCTACCTACAATACGATGAATATGAGGTGCACAATAAACCAGCCACTTCGACACCAAAATCCCCCCAAAAAATCTAAAACGAGGTAAACAGCGAGGTGGCCAGGATTGGTTGAGGTCACCTGTGTATAAGGCAGGTTGGTGCAGCAACTGTACCATAGGAAAGACAATGTACAGGATATAGGAGTAGAATATATACACTCTCCTACACTATATATTTCAGCATAGGAGACTGCAAAAGTATAGAATCAATACTACAGATAAGTATGTACTATGTAAACAGACGATGGCTAAGACTTCTATCAAGAATTTAGGATAATCTTTTAATTAAGGCAGTGATGCCTGTCAATGCCTCAACTATTACTAGTACAAGTAACAGTACTGGATTATTACAACCATTAAAGCAAGAGTTTACATCACAACGTGTGAACTACTGCCCAGTAATGTCATTATGGTGGTATGTTCACTCACTGGACGAGTGGCACTGCCCAGTAATGTCGTTATGGTGGCATGTTCACTCACTGGATGAGTGGCACTGCCCAGTAATGTCATTATGGTGGTATGTTCACTCACTGGACGAGTGGCACTGCCCAGTAATATCGTTATGGTGGTATGTTCACTCACTGGACGAGTGGCACTGCCCAGTAATGTCGTTATGGTGGCATGTTCACTCACTGGATGAGTGGCACTGCCCAGTAATGTCATTATGGTGGTATGTTCACTCACTGGACGAGTGGCACTGCCCAGTAATATCGTTATGGTGGTATGTTCACTCACTGGACGAGTGGCACTGCCCAGTAATATCGTTATGGTGGCATGTTCACTCACTGGATGAGTGGCACTGCCCAGTAATATCATTATGGTGGTATGTTCACTCACTGGACGAGTGGCACTGCCCAGTAATATCGTTATGGTGGTATGTTCACTCACTGGACGAGTGGCACTGCCCAGTAATATCATTATGGGAGTACGTTCACTCACAGAATGTACTGACGTTTCTTGTACTTTATTCAACACGGGAAGAGTAGTAATGGTCACTGCAATTATTACAGTGGATTATTATTCACAGCAACAATGGCATTGTCCAATATTTTCATTATGGATGAATTTTCTCCAAAAAAATGGCTGACACTGCCCAACACGGTCTTTAATATGCTATCTTCACTCACAGGATGATTTGGACTCCCCCTCAAAATCGTCTAAGTGAAGTAATCTTTTGCTTCATCATTTATTGAATTTGAAATATTAACTACTGTGACTGTGCACTTGAAGTCACAGTTTTCTCTCACTATCACAATATCTATAAGGTACATTAATTCCTTTTCCTTTCTAGGGCCATATATACGATGAATACAGTAATGTCGTACATAGGAGAGAGGAGCTCACGACGACGTTTTGGTCTGACTTAGACCGTTTACAAAGTCACACTAGGAGTCAGTATTAATAGGCAAGCTGGTTTCTTCTCTCCTTCCTGTTAGTGTGACATTGTAAATGGTCCAAGTCGGACCAAAACGTCGTAACCTCCTCTGTCCTATGTGCGCGTTATTTGTGTATTGTTCCAATTACGGTATTCTGACTGTTTTTTTCTGTAAAGTCGTAGCGAACGACTATCCATGAATAAAAAGAAAAATAAAGGGGATCGAACGGAGGTTCTCTGGGTATCAAGTCCTACGTTACAACATCCAGTTTCAGGACGGTGGGTGGAGGTTGCTGCAATATGTCGCAAGAACGACAAGGGTAAAAATTTACTATTGAAAATTGCCGTGGCTGGAAGGTCCAGTTGTGGACTGGCTGCCCAGAGGACCTGGATTTGATTCCGGTTTAATTTTTTTTTGCATTATTCATGGGCGGTCATTCATTATGAAGAACTGGATTCATGGATCATTTCTTAAGTCATGACAGTCTTCTTTTTATTGCGCAAACTATTGCTCAGGTGGAAAATTTGAAATACATGTTGAAAACCTCATAAAAATAAGTACCAAACAGCGCCAACAGATGGCGTATATGCGAAGGTGTCCAGTGGGAATGAACAAACAACAACTTTTATTTATTATCATTAAATCGTTAAAAAATTACTTCTCACAAAGAATATAAATATAATTGTGTACATAATTTGCTATATCCATCAAGCTATTGTGGTTGGTTATCCGTCATTTGTTGCTATAGTTGGACAAGACAGCGAGTACTATCGGCTTTGCTAATCTTCACCTTGGCTAATCTTAATCCTCACTTGTACGACAACATTACTCTCGCAATGACTTCTGGAGCTTTGGAATTTAATTATAATTATCGGGACTGATGTCAAGAGTATTTGTTCAGTAAAATGAGAAGTGGTAGAACCTGTATGGAGCAAGTTGACTCCCGGAACACTTCCTGGTGGGTGTTCCGGGGATCAACGCCCCCTGCCTCCCAGTCCGTGATCAGGCCTTCCTGTGTAGCCCACCGGAAGGCCTGGTCAAGAATATCTGATCAACCAGGGTGTTACTACTGGCCGCATGTGGTCCAACGTACGAACCACAACCCGGCTGATCGGGTACTGACTTTAAGTATCTGTCCAGCTCCCTCTTGAAGGCAGTTAGGAGTCTTTTGGTAATTCCGCTTATGCCTGGTGGAGGATGTTAAACAGTCATGGGCCCCGGACACTTACTGTGTTTTCCCTTACTGTAACAATGGCTCTCCTACTTTTCACTAGGGAAGTATCTTGCACGGTTTGATCAGTCCCCTGCTTTTGTAAAGAGAGATTTCTGCGTGTAGATTGAGGACCAGTCCCTCTAGGATTTTTCAGGTGTACAATATGATGTATCTCTTCCGGAGTACAAGTCATGTGACACCAAACATTCCCAGTACTTAAGGTGTTTAACGGAACTTATATCTCCGGTAAAGGTTCTCTAAACATGTTCTAGATATGTTATTTCACGTGCCTTAAAGAATTAAAACCTAGAGAGAAGTGATTTTAAAATTATCATCACTTGTATGACATTGTTTGCTTTGAAGGTTCTCGTTATCCATCCTATGGTGTATAGAAATATACGTAACTGGATAAATATTATTAGAGCCAACTGGTAGAGTGGTTAACGCACTGGCCTGTTGAGAAGGACCAAACATAGGGACAATCAAATGATATATAGTCCGTAAACTTTAATACTGTAATGATTCTAGTGACCTTCCAAGAATTTCCTCTCTCCTCGGCACTCTCTGACTACTGATCCTGGACTCAGTGTGTGAGTGGTGCCAGGTCTCCCTCCGACTTTTTCAGCGTGCTCAGTCCTTGTCATGAGTGGCAGCCTTACTTTATATGATTTTCGTCTTAATTTTTTAAGGGGTGATAGGAGAAGACCATATATATATATATATATATATATATATATATATATATATATATATATATATATATATATATATATATATATATATATATATATATATATATATATATATATATATATATATATATATATATATATATATATATATATATATATATATATATATATATATATATATAGGAGGGTTGTTAATGTTGCAGTTTAAAAACTGTAGTGAAAAGCACCCTTCTGGCAAGACAGTGATGGAGTGAATGATGGTGAAAGTTTTTCTTTTTCGGGCCACCCTGCCTTGGTGGGAATCGGCCAGAGTGATAATAAAAAATAATAAAATATATTATATATATAATATATAGATATATTATATATATATATATATATATATATATATATATATAATATATATATATATATATATATATATATATATATTTTATATATATATATATATAAATATATATATATATAAAGACAAAAATACATTGGCCAAACATTCACAAAAATACAACAGAAAGTAAAACAACATAGGTAACTCAGAGCTACATCTCGAATACTTCGTCCAGCTCCCCTGCGGTGGGCCGCGTGCCCAGAATGCTGCAGGCATTTCCCCTCTGGATCGCAACACTGAGTCTCTGAAAGAGAAAGCTGGTCACCCTGTGGTCCTTGGTTTCTATGATGAGCTTTTCACTCAGCTCTTTGAGGAACTTTAGAGCACACTTGCCCCATGCTCCAAGGGTCTCCGACCCTTTTGGAATGAAGTTATAGCAAGGGGGAAGGTCTTCATATTTTCGGATCTTCTGGGTCTCCCTGTGGCTGGAAGCTCCACCCCCTTCCACTATGGAGTATGGCAAGTAGGTGTCTGCCAATGTGGCAGCACAGGTGTAGTCTCAGGCAATCTGCTTTCCATCCTTCTAGGGTAGCATAGTGGCTCCATCAGGACGCAGAAGCTTGACCCAGTGTGGTGCAGAACACTGAAACTTGACCCAGTGTGGTGTAGAACACTGAAGCTTAACCCAGTGTGGTGTAGAACACTGAAGCTTAACGCCTGTTGGAAGTCCAAGCCCCTCGCACACAAAACCTCCTTTACCCCCTCCCTCCAACATTTCCTTGGCCGACCCCTACCCCCGCCTTCCTTCTACTACAGACTGATACACTCTTGAAGTCATTCTGTTTCGCTCCATTCTCTCTACATGTCCGAACCACCTCAACAACCCTTCCTCAGCCCTCTGGACAACAGTTTTGTTAATCCCGCACCTCCTCCTAACTTCCAAACTACGAATTCTCTGCATTATATTCACACCACACATTGCCCTCAGACATGACATCTCCACTGCCTCCAGCCTTCTCCTCGCTGCAACATTCATCACCTATGCTTCACACCCATATAAGAGCGTTGGTAAAACTATACTCTCATACATTACCCTCTTTGCCTTCAAGGACAAAGTTCTTTGTCTCCACAGACTCCTAAGTGAACCACTCACCCTTTTCCCCTCATCAATTCTATGATTCAACTCATCTTCCATAGACCCATCCGCTGAAACGTCCACTCCCAAATATCTGAATACGTTCACCTCCTCCATACTCTCTCCCTCCAATCTGATATCCAATCTTTCATCACCTAATCTTTTTGTTATCCTCATAACCTTACTCTTTCCTGGATGAGATTTTCGCCTTATAATCGGTGATACACACGTAAGAACATGTACCGTATATGCCACCTTTATATCAACAATGTATCTCTTAAATCTTCTGTACCATATTATGTAATAATATTTATACATATATATATATATATATATATATATATATATATATATATATATATATATATATATATATATATATATATATATATATATATATATATATATATATATATATATATATATATATATATATATATATATATATATATATATATATAATTTTATTTTATTATTGTTATTATTATTATTATTATTATTATTATTATTATTATTATTATTATTATTATTATTATTTTATATGTTGTCATTTACAATTTTTCCCTGAAAGAATTACTTCCAAATTCAAAACGATTTATTCACTATAAACATCAATAGCTTAAAACCTATACACAAAAACAATTTTTCTAACTTACAAATTTCCCCATAAAAAGTTATTCCTAAATTATTCTTTAACTTTACTGCTAAATAAAATAATTCATCATTAACAATTCCTGCCAATAAATAATTATTTAAAAAAATAATCTTCTCAACTCCCATGTGAAATATACTGGAAAAATATGACATATTTTATTAAACAAATTGGCAGAGGAAAAATATTTTTGTTTGAACTCTGACGAGCTTATTGAAGCTTAACTCAGTGTGGTGCAGAACACTGAAGCTTGACCCAGTGTGGTGTAGAACACTGAAGCTTAACCCAGTGTGGTGCAGAACACTGAAGCTTAACCCAGTGTGGTGCAGAACACTGAAGCTTAACCCAGTGTGGTGCAGAACACTGAACCTTGACCCAGTGTGGTGCAGAACACTGAAGCTTAACCCAGTGTGGTGTAGAACACTGAACCTTGACCCAGTGTGGTGCAGAACACTGAAGCTTGACCCAGTGTGGTGCAGAACACTGAAGCTTGACCCAGTGTGGTGCAGAACACTGAAGCTTAACCCAGTGTGGTGCAGAACACTGAAGCTTGACCCTAGTGTGGTGCAGAACACTGAAGCTTGACCCAGTGTGGTGTAGAACACTGAAGCTTAACCCAGTGTGGTGTAGAACACTGAAGCTTAACCCAGTGTGGTGTAGAACACTGAAGCTTAACCCAGTGTGGTGCAGAACACTGAAGCTTGACCCTAGTGTGGTGCAGAACACTGAAGCTTGACCCAGTGTGGTGTAGAACACTGACGCTTGACCCAGTGTGGTGCAGAACACTGAAGCTTGACCCTAGTGTGGTGCAGAACACTGAAGCTTGACCCAGTGTGGTGTAGAACACTGACGCTTGACCCAGTGTGGTGCAGAACACTGAAGCTTGACCCTAGTGTGGTGCAGAACACTGAAGCTTGACCCAGTGTGGTGCAGAACACTGAAGCTTGTCCCAGTGTTGTGTAGAACACTGAAGCTTAACCCAGTGTGGTGCAGAACACTGAAGCTTGACCCAGTGTGGTCCAGAACACTGAAGCTTGACCCAGTGTGGTCCAGAACACTGAAGCTTGACCCAGTGTGGTGTAGAACACTGAAGTTTGACCCTAGTGTGGTGCAGAACACTGAAGCTTGACCCAGTGTGGTGCAGAACACTGAAGCTTGACCCAGTGTGGTGTAGAACACTGAAGCTTGACCCAGTGTGGTCCAGAACACTGAAGCTTGACCCAGTGTGGTGCAGAACACTAAAGCTTAACCCACTGTGGTGTAGAACACTGAAGCTTGACCCAGTGTGGTCCAGAACACTGAAGCTTGACCCAGTGTGGTCCAGAACACTGAAGCTTGACCCAGTGTGGTCCAGAACACTGAAGCTTGACCCAGTGTGGTGCAGAACACTAAAGCTTAACCCTGTGTGGTGTAGAACACTGAAGCTTGGCCCAGTGTGGTCAGGAACACTGAAGCTTGACCCAGTGTGGTCCAGAACACTGAAGCTTGACCCAGTGTGGTCCAGAACACTGAAGCTTGACCCAGTGTGGTGCAGAACACTGAAGCTTGACCCTAGTGTGGTGCAGAACACTGAAGCTTGACCCAGTGTGGTGCAGAACACTGAAGCTTGACCCAGTGTGGTGTAGAACACTGAAGCTTAACCCAGTGTGGTGTAGAACACTGAAGCTTGACCCTAGTGTGGTGCAGAACACTGAAGCTTGACCCTAGTGTGGTGCAGAACACTGAAGCTTGACCCTAGTGTGGTGCAGAACACTGAAGCTTGATCCTAGTGTGGTGCAGAACACTGAAGCTTGACCCTAGTGTGGTGCAGAACACTGACGCTTGAGCCAGTGTGGTGTAGAACACTGAAGCTTAACCCAGTGTGGTGCAGAACACTGAAGCTTAACCCAGTGTGGTGCAGAACACTGAAGCTTGACCCAGTGTGGTGCAGAACACTGAAGCTTGACCCTAGTGTGGTGCAGAACACTGAAGCTTGACCCTAGTGTGGTGCAGAACACTGAAGCTTGACCCAGTGTGGTGCAGAACACTGAAGCTTGACCCAGTGTGGTGCAGAACACTGACGCTTAACCCAGTGTGGTGCAGAACACTGAAGCTTAACCCAGTGTGGTGCAGAACACTGAAGCTTGACCCAGTGTGGTGCAGAACACTGAAGCTTAACCCAGTGTGGTGCAGAACACTGAAGTTTAACCCAGTGTGGTGCAGAACACTGAAGCTTGACCCAGTGTGGTGCAGAACACTGAAGCTTGACCCAGTGTGGTGCAGAACACTGAAGCTTGACCCAGTGTGGTGCAGAACACTGAAGCTTGACCTAGTGTGGTGCAGAACACTGAAGCTTGACCAAGTGTGGTGCAGAACACTGAAGCTTGACCCAGTGTGGTGCAGAACACTGAAGCTTGACCCAGTGTGGTACAGAACACTGAAGCTTAACTCAGTGTGGTAAGTAGGAGAGAGAAAGAAAGTAGTAAGTAGGAGAGAGAAAGAAAGTAGTTAGTAGGAGAGGGAAAGAAAGTAGTAAGTAGGAGAGAAGAAAGTAGTAAGTGGGAGAGGGAAAGAAAGTGGTAAGTAGGAGAGGGAAAGGAAGTAGTAAGTAGGAGAGAGAAAGAAAGTAGTAAGTAGGAGAGAGAAAGAAAGTAGTAAGTAGGAGAGGGAAAGAAAGTAGTAAGTAGGAGAGAGAAAGAAAGTAGTAAGTAGGAGAGGGAAAGAAAGTAGTAAGTAGGAGAGGGAAAGAAAGTAGTAAGTAGGAGAGGGAAAGAACGTAGTAAGTAGGAGAGGGAAAGAAAATAGTAATTAGGAGAGGGAAAGAAAGTAGTAAGTAGGAGAGAGAAAGAAAGTAGTAAGTAGGAGAGAGAAAGAAAGTAGTAAGTAGGAGAGAGAAAGAAAGTAGTAAGTAGGAGAGAGAAAGAAAGTAGTAAGTAGGAGAGAGAAAGAAAGTAGTAAGTAGGAGAGAGAAAGAAAGTAGTAAGTAGGAGAGAGAAAGAAAGTAGTAAGTAGTAGAGAGAAAGAAAGTAGTAAGTAGGAGAGAGAAAGAAAGTAGTAAGTAGGAGAGAGAAAGAAAGTAGTAAGTAGGAGAGAGAAAGAAAGTAGTAAGTAGGAGAGAGAAAGAAAGTAGTAAGTAGGGGAGAGAAAGAAAGTAGTAAGTAGGAGAGAGAAAGAAAGTAGTAAGTAGGAGAGAGAACGAAAGTAGTAAGTAGGAGAGAGAAAGAAAGTAGTAAGTAGGAGAGAGAAAGAAAGTAGTAAGTAGGAGAGAGAAAGAAAGGAGTAAAACAATGGAGGAGACAAAAGAGTCGTTTCCCTAATTACTAATAAGAAAAATAAATAAACATCTGTCTAGAGCCATTAGAGATTGTAGAGCTATTAGAGCTGTCGAGACCCGTCTAGAGCTGGAAGAGCTGTCTGGAGCCGTCTTTAGCTAGTAGAGCTGTTAAAGCTCTCCAGATCTGTCTAGAGACGCTAGAGCTGTCTAGAGCTGTTAGAGCTCTCTAGAGCTATCTAGACATGCTAAAGATGTCTAGAGCTGTTACAGCTGTCTAGAGATTGTGCTCTTATAGATGTCCTGAACTGTTAGAGAAGTTTGAACTGTTAAGAGCTTCTACGGCCGTTAGAGCTGTCTTGAGGTATTAGAGCTGTTATAGCCGTCTGGAGCTGTTAGAGCTCTCTTGAGCTCTTAGAGCTGTCTTGAGCTGCTAGAGCTGTTTAGAGATGTCTAGGGCTGTTAGAACTATCATGAGCTGTTAGAGCTGTCTTGATCTGTTAGAGCTGTTAGATTCTTAGACTGTCTAGCGCTATTAAAGTTGTTAGAGCTGTCTAGAGTTGGCAGAGCTGTCAGAGCTGTCTTGAGTTCTCTTCACATTGTTCACACAGATAACTCAAACACTGAGAGTGTCTCAGTAGTTAGATAACTCAGCTACTGAGAGTGTCTCAGTAGTTAGATAACTCAGCTACTGAGAGTGTCTCAGTAGTTAGATAACTCAGCTACTGAGAATCTCTCAGTAGTTAGATAACTACTGAGAGTGCCTCAGTAGTTAGAAAACTCAGCTACTGAGAGTGTCTCAGCGGTTAGATAACTAAGCTACTGAGAGTGTCTCAGAGAACTTAGCTGCTGAGAGTGTCTCAGAGAACTCAGCTACTGAGAGTGTCTCAGTATTTGAATAAACTACGCTGTGCTCTAGTTGTCATGTGTATTGCAACCCCTGAATGGGTTGCAATATATATTATGTATATTATGATTATGAATATAATGTATATATATAATTATCACCTTTTCATATAATTTTATATTGCTTATATTTGCGATAATAGCTAAATCGTAAATGTATTGCTTTATATTGTTATTGTTTGACTTAGCTAAATTTTGTGAGGTAGGATGTAACATATTATGTGCTCAGTTCAAGTCTTGATAGTCTAGCTACTGTAATTATCGCTTGTGGCGCGTTAGACTGCCGGCTTCTCGTTGTTGCTGGGCAGCAACCCACGGAGCTATCACGTGATCGACGGGGGGTGTCCTCACCTCGCCTGAAGTATTCAGTCTGGTCTAGACTCTCTTGGTGGTTGGACAGATTGTCTGTCTCATTATCCTTGTTAGTTCTGTAGAACTCTGTTCACAGAACATTGTATAGACTTAGTGATTTTCGACGTTGTACTGAGGTTGTGTCACATAGACATTCGAAACATCTCAGGTCCTGAGCTGTAGCTTCTGACTTAACTTGTACTGGTATCTGTGTATTATCACAGTCGGGGATTTTCTTATGCTGAACTTAGATTCAGTAGTATGGGAGTTTGGTGACTTTTGTGGAGGATCTGCAGATGGTCCCTACTTAGTGTCGTTATATTATCTCCTTGTTCCTGATTCTGTGTCGCAGTTGCTTGTTGTATTGCTATTGGGCTTGGCATTCTTTTTATTGTTCAAGCAGACTGTTCTGACTGCCAGTTGGTTAAGAAGTTAGTTTATTTGAGGACTTTGTCAGTCACTTGTTTAAGTCTAGTCGAGTTGTGAGACATAGCGAACTACTTAGAGCACTTACACACATACACACCTACTTGTACATATTTGCAATATCTTATTAAATGTTAATGTACCAGACGGTACTTAAGAATTATAAATGTGACATGTGCTTTCAGCACAATAATATTGTACTCGAGAGAAGTGATATTATTTTGATTAATTTAATTTAATTTAATTTGATAATATACCTCTAGACTTAATAAATTTATTAAATTTTAATTTCTCTAGTTAGTAGCCTACCAGTTGTAATCCTGAAGCACTATTGAATCATACTGAATTCTAATGGATAATTGGACAAGGATACTGACTACTTGTTACGAAAACCCAGTAACAGGCTGGATGCTAGAAGGGCAGACCTTTCTAGTGTTCACTGGAGATCTCTAAGCTTTTAGAATCGCGTTTTTTGTAACAATGTGTTATATGTTCTTCATGTGACAGGTAAACTGAGCAAGTGAATAATTGCATCTCTTGCAAAACTGAATAGCTCCTGACGAAGCACGGAAGTGCGAAAGGTCCTAAAGCTAGTGTTCCTCACCCCCTCCCCCTCCCTAGTGGCTTGCTTTGCGTTGTTAACAGTGAATATTTACAATTTTTTTGGAAATTTATTTTTGCCCCTAGTTCGATTGCTAATGCGCTCAGCTCACACTGAGGTCCGGAGTTCGAATCTCCGGTACGGCTGGAAAACATTAGGGACGTGTTTCCATAAGACACCTGCTGACCATGTTCACCCATCAGTGTAAAATGGGTACCTGGGTGTTAATGGACTGGTGTGGGTCGCATCCTGGGACAAAACTGACCTAATTTGCGGGAAATGCTCAGCATAACAAGCAACTTTCTATACAGTAGTATGTTGTTGATGTCAGTTATGGTCTACCTTGTACATGTACTTGTAGAAATAAAGATATATTTCCGTTTCCCTATTCGCCTTAAATCCCAATTTTTTTCTTTCCAATTACTTTCTACGCTTTTACTTTCTTCCCAATTACTTTGTACCCAATTACTTTCTACCTAATTGCCTTCTTCCTAATTACTTTCTTCCCAATTACTTTCTTCCGAATTACTTTCTTCCCAGTTACTTTCTTCCCAGTTATTTTCCTCCCAATTACTTTATTCACGAATACTTTCCTTCAAATTATTTTCTTTCCAGCAACTTATAAATTGTTTACTTATTAATTACCTTCCAAATTATTTTCTTCTCATCACATTGTTCCCATTTTTTTTCTTTCCAGTTAGTTTTTTTTTTTTTTACTTTGCTTTCATATCAAGTGTTCTTCTTAATTTATTCTTGGTTTCTTTATTACCAATTATTTCCCTCAAAATTTTTTTTTCTTAAGTACATTTCTCTGAAATTATTTTCTTCCAATTATTCCCTTACATATTATTTTTTTCCTGTTAATTTCTTCCCATTTATTTTAACATTAACTGTCACTGCCAAATATTTTCTTCCCTCTTTCTATTTATCTTCATCCCTAATTACTTTCTTATCAATAACTTTCTTCATTAATTCTTCTTATCAACTCATTTCTCTCTACTGAAATAAATGATGGATGCAGAAGCTCCTCATCCAGAGGGAAGTCAAGTTCTGCTCCACCATGTGGATGTTCTGCTCCACCATTTGGATGTTCTGCTCCACCATGTGGATGTTCTGCTCCACCATTTGGATGTTCTGCTCCACCATGTGGATGTTCTGCTCCACCATTTGGATGTTCTGCTCCACCATGTGGATGTTCTGCTCCACCATTTGGATGTTCTGCTCCACCATGTGGATGTTCTGCTCCACCATGTGGATGTTCTGCTCCAACATGTGGATGTTCTGCTCCACCATGTGGATGTTCTGCTCCTCTGTCACACCCATGTGCTGACTCCTTCCATTGCAAGAACCACCAGTACAACTAGATGAACAAGAACCCGAAAACCAAAGCCTAGTAATACAATACAAATGGAGATGGGATAGTAAATGGAGATGTGATAACATAGCGTTACCATTTAAGCAAATTGCTAAGGACTGGTGATAGAGGATTTCCTATTGCCATACCAAACTTCTGAGGTTAGATAGTAATGGGTAGCGCTACTCATCTTGTTAACATTCCCCCAAAAGGACTGTTTCTGGCAGTATCACATTCTGTGATTTAATTCTTGGGAAGATCTACTAACGTAAAGAAAAAATAATGGGCGTTTTTACATTTATAGCTTATCTTACAAGACACTTAGCATATCCGAGCATCTCTGCTTTATTCTGCTAGTATCTCTGCTAGTGGCACTGTTACTCATGCTGTAAGTATGCTGCCATGAAGAGACTATTGGACAGTGCCACTTGTCCTGTTAATTAACTTATAACAACACAGAGAGTATTGGATAGCACCAACCATTCTGTGATTGACCATATTACTTAAAAGACAATATATGGGGAGTGCCACTCATTCTCCGAGAGTACTGGGCAGTGCCAGCCATTCTGTGATTAACTACACAACTCAGTATTGGATAGAGCCATTCATCCTGAGTGGAAATACCAGAGCAACATATATCCCTTCAACAGTTACAGTTACATATATGCGTCGACTACGAATCCAAGAATATACTAAAAAAAAAACATCCTCTGCAGAACCAATAAAGGGAGTGAGATGGGTACAAGTGGTTTGGACTTTCCAAGGGAAGAAAATGGTTCACTTGAGATCCTCAAGACCAGCAGCAGGATTCTCGAAGATGCTATGACTTACTTAAATGTGCTGTCAGTTACTTGAAGATACTATTGCTTATTTAAAGATGCTGTCAGATATTTGATGATGCTCTCACTTAAACATGCTGTCAATTACTTGAATATGTTATCACTTACTTGAAGACGCTATCATTTTTTTACATCACTGATACTCTCCTGTAATATTTATTTAGCAGTTACATGCTTATTTAATAGAAATTAAACGTGTGGAACAGTCTATGATAGTCTACCCTCAAAACGAACTCGGAGTAATAAACGCTAACATGGGCAAAGTCTCCTCTACACCCACCTAAAAGAATGTTAAACCTACCGGTATTCTGTATGTACTGCAATTCGACGTCGATTTCCGACGGGCGAAACGTGCAGGAGAGGTGCTGGTTTAGTGTCATCAAATCCTCTTGAGGACCCATTACATAATGAGCAATCCAGGGATTTTGTATTGCGTTCTTACTTAACACTGCACAATTGACTCTACTAAATAGCTATCGAGTTTATACATTCCATCACTTGAATTATATAAGGCATTCCTATCATGTTTGACAAGAGAGAGGATTCAGCTATGTTTCCTTCCATAACGGAAATATTGGGTATTTGTCTCCTGAGCCGTCCTAACAGAGCACTAATGTTGGGCTAATCTGATATCAAGTGATTTACCTCTCTGCCTGATATACAACAGAGTGCATAGAGTGACCTAGTAAATGCCACTAATAATGTCAGATGGTGCATTCTTGTTCAACTTTTGCTTCACTGTCCATATGTTCTTGAAGAATATTTATACCGAGTTTTTATATTCCATCCACTATGCACGCTGGCTATATTTTCATTGTAAGACAAAACCAGCATATTTGTCCAGAAAAAGTACTTCCCTAGCTTCATTCCTGTAGAAAGTCTTCTTCATCGTCAACCATGCTTTCTCAACAAAATTCCTAGGATATCTCAGTTTAGTGGCTATGTTGAATATCTTATTAATTTCATCATCAAAATATTCCAGGCTACAAATACGTGTTGTGTGTGTGTGTGTGTGTGTGTGTGTGTATTCACCTAGTTGTGGTTCCAAGGGTCGAGTCACAGCTCCTGTCCCCACCTCTTTGCTGGCCGCTACTAGGTCATTCTTCCCGTTCCATGAGTATTATCATACCTCTTCTTAAAGCTATGTGTGGATCCTGCCTCCACTACATCACTTCCAAGACTATTCCACTTCCCCACAACTCTGTGACGGAAGAAATACTTCCAAACATCCCTGTGATTCATGTGAGTCTTCAACTTCCAACTGTGACCCCTTGTTGCTGTGTCCCATCTCTTGAACATCCTGTCTCTATCCACCTTGTCAATTCCTCTCAGTATTTTGCATGCCGTTATCATAACCCCCCTATCTCTCCTGTCCTCCAGTGTCGTCATGTCAATTTTCTCTTGGCCTCTCCTAGTAGGACA
Organism: Cherax quadricarinatus; assembly: GCF_038502225.1. Lineage (NCBI taxonomy): Eukaryota > Metazoa > Arthropoda > Malacostraca > Decapoda > Parastacidae > Cherax > Cherax quadricarinatus. The sequence continues at coordinate 5,313,796 of NC_091323.1, read as the reverse complement.
TACCCTTTAGCTCTGGGACCAGTCTAGTTGCAAACTTTGCACTTTCTCTAGTTTCCTTACGTGCTTGGCTAGGTGTGGGTTCTAAACTGGTGCTGCATATTCCAATATGGGCCTAACGTAAACAGTGTACAGGGTCCTGAACGATTCCTTATTAAGATGTCGGAATGTTGTTCTTAGGTTTGCTAGGAGCCCGTATGATGCAGTTATTTGGTTGATGTGCGCCTCACGGGTTATACTCACCCAAAGATTTGTTTCCTTGAGTGAGGTTTGTAGTCTCTGACCCCCTAGGCTGTAGTCCGTCTGCGGTCTTCTTTGCCCTTCCCCCAATCTTCATGACTTTGCACTTGGTGGGGTTGAATTCCAGGAGTCAGTTGCTGGACCAGGCCTGCAGCCTGTCCAGATCCCTTTGTAGTTCTACCTGGTCCCCGTCCGATTGAATTCTTCGCATCAACTTTACATCGTGTGCAAACAGGAACACTTTGGAGCCTATTCCTTCCGCCATGTCGTTCACAAACACCAGAAACAGCATCGGTCCTAGGACTGACCCCTGTGGAACCCCGCTCGTCACAGGCGCCCACTCATATGTCTCGTCACGTACCATGACTTGCTCTTGTTTTCCTGAAAGGTATTCCCTGATCCACTGCAGTGCCTCCCCTGTTATCCCTGCCTGGCCCTCCAGCTTTTGCACTAGTCTCTTGTGTGGAACTGTGTGTCAAGCACCTTCTTCCTGTCCTAGAAAATGCAGTCTACCCACCCCTCTCTTGTCTTACTGCTGTCACCCTGTCATAGAACTCCAGCAGGTTTGTGTCACAAGATTTCCCATCCCTGAAACCATGCTGGCTGTCTTTAGTAAGCTCATCCCTTTCTAGGTGCTCCACCACTCTTCTCCTCATGATATTCTCCATGACTTTGCATACTATACATGTCAGTGACACTGGTCTGTAGTTGAGTGCGTCTTGTCTGTCTCCTTTTTTAAAAACTGGGACTACATTTGCTGTCTTCCATACCTCAGGTAGTTGCCCTGTTTCTATAGATGTGTTGAAGTTGTTGTTAGTGGTACACATAGCGCCTCTGCTCCCTCTCTCAGGACTCACGGAGAGATGTCATCCGGCCCCATTGCCTTTGAGGTATCTAGCTCACTTAGCAGCCTCTTCACTTCTTCCTTGGTTATATGTATTGTATCCGACACTTGAAGGTGTACCCCACCTCTCCGTCTTTCTAGCACATCTTCTGTCTCCTTTGTGAGCACTTCATTGAATCTCATGTTAAACTCGTCACATACTTCATGGTCATTTCTTGTGATCTCCCTTCCTTCCTTCCTCATCCTGATTACCTGCTCCTTGGCTGTCGCTTTCCTCCTGATTTGACTGTACAACAGCTTTGGGTCAGATTTAGCTTTTGCTGTTATATCTTTTTCGTATTGCCGTTGGGCCTCCCTTCTCACCTGTGCATATTCGTTTCTGGCTCTATGATTAGTTTCCTTAGTCTCCTACTTTTGTCTTCTGTACTTCTTCCATTCTCTATTTCACCTGCTCTCCCTGGCCTTCTCATTATTTCTATTAACCTTGGGTACAAACCTCTCCTCAGCTTCCTTGCATATTGTCACATATTCCATCATCTCATTTACTGACTTCCCTTTCAGCTCTCTCTCCCACTGGACCTCCTGCAGGAAATTCTTCATGCCTGTGTAGTCTCCTCTCATGTAGTCTGACTTCATTTGTCCTGCCCTTCCTGCTTCCCTCTCCACTTGTAACTCTAATGTGTAATCGAAGCTCAGAACCACATGATCACTGGTTCCAAGGGGTCTTTCATATGCCATGTCCTTAATGTCTGCACTATCCAAGGCGAATATTAGGTCCAGTCTCGTAGGTTCATCCTCTCTCTCTGGTAGTGTCCTGTACGTGTTGGTGCATGAGGTTTTCCAGTACCACCACCATTGTCTTAGTCTTCCATGTTTCTGGGCCCCCATGTAGTTCCAGGATTTCCCAATTGATTTCCTTGTGGTTGAAGTCACAAATAATTAGCAGCTTTGACCTGCTTACGTGGATTCTTCTGGCCACTTCAGTGTGTCAACCATTGCTCTATTACTCTCATCATACTCCTGCTTTGGCCTCCTGCTGTTCTGTGCGGGTTATACATCACTGCAATTACCACCTTGGGACTCCCAGAATGAAGTGTTCCTGTTATGTAGTCTCTTGCTTCTCCTCTGTCTCTTCTCTCCAGCTTGTCAAACTCCCATCGGTTTTTGATGAGCAGTGCCACTCCACTACCCTCTCTGTTCCCTTTGTTTTTTTCTAAGGATCTGATACCCAGTTGGAAAGATGGCATCTGTTATCATCCCTGTGAACTTGGTTTCAGTGAGAGCTATGTCTGGTGATGCCTCTTTGACGGTTTCATGCCACTCCTCCTACTTGTTCGTTATTCCATAAGCGTTGGTGTACCATGCCTTAAGTTTCCTCTCCACCACTGTGTTCTGGGGGGTCTGTGAGGGGAAGGGACCTGGCAGTGTGTTTTGGGATTCTACAGTGTAGTGAGGTGAGGGAAGCTGTAGGTGTGGATTGTGGTTTGTGTTGGGATCGCGTGTTTGGTTGTGTGGTTCCAGTGGTGGTTCTCTGTGTGCCTGTGTTTGTTGCTCTGCCCTGCTCTCTCTGTCCTCTGCTGTTTCTGTCCTTATCTCTTCTAGCCCCTTTCCCTTCTGTGCCCTTTCCCTCAGATGTCGTTCTGATCTGGTTCTGCCTCGGTCTAGGAACACCCTACTGAATGTTGGCAATTCCTTCAGCAGTGATTTCTCTTGCAGGATCCTGTTTTGCATCCTTTCTGTCCTGAAAATCAGCTTGACTGGCTGGTTTCTCTCCTTAAAATGCTCCCCTATTCTCTGAAAATTTACTATTTCATTCATGTCCTCTTCGCCTGTTTCTTTGATGATGTTTTCCATCTCCTATTTTTCCTCCTGCCATCTTTCATTGTTTGTCCTCCCCTCTCTCCTGAAGTGAATGGATAAACACTGACTTTTCCCTTTCCCAGAGCCTCTCCCGCAGAGTCTCTGGGACCTGTTTGTACATGGCCATTGTGTGTGTATGTCGTGTCGAATAGGTAAAAGTGGACAATTACCAAGAACTCATTTAAAATTAAATCCTAAAATTTTCTCTTATACGTTTAAAGATGTTTTTTTTCGTTGATGTTAAAGTAAAAGTAATTTTGTACCAAAAAATCTTAGAAAACTTTCCTAACCTTAATAAAACAAGCACAATTTAATTTAGCCTAATTCCTCACTCCTACAAGACGTATTCCTCCTTGCCCTATACACGACATCACAGCTTCACTATTTTCATCAACATTTAACAATTCCTCAAAATATTCCCTCTATCTTACAGATACCTTTAACTCTTCATTTAATAACTCTCCTCCCCTATTTTTAACTGTCAAACCCATTTGTTCCCTTGGCTTCCTAAAATTATTAATCTGGCTCCAAAACTGTTTCTTATTTTCAACAAAATTTGTTGATAACATCTCACCCACTCTCTCATTTGCTCTCTTTTTACATTGCTTCACCACTCTCTTAACCTCTCTCTTTTTCTCCATATACTCTTCCCTCCTTGCATCACTTCTACTTTGTAAAAACTTCTCATATGCTAACTTTTTCTCCCTTACAACCCTCTTTACATCATCATTCCACCAATCGCTCTTCTTCCCTCCCACACCCACTTTCCTGTAACCACAAACTTCTGTTGAACACTCTAACACTACATTCTTAAACCTACCCCATACATCTTCGACCCCATTGCCTATACTCTGACTAGCCCATCTATCCTCCAATAGTTGTTTATGTCTTACCCTAACTGCCTCCTCTTTTAGTTTATACACCTTCACCTCTCTCTTACTTGCTGCTTCTATTTTCCTTGAATACCATCTACCTTTTACTCTCACTGTAGCTACAACTAGAAAGTGATCTGATATATCTGTGGCCCCTCCATAAACATGTACATCTTGAAGTCTATCAAACAATCATTTATCTACCAATACATAGTCCAACAAACTACTGTCATTACGGCCTACATCATATCTTGTATACTTATTTATCCTCTTTTTCTTAAAATACGTATTACTTATAACTAAACCCCTTTCTATACAAAGTTCAATCAAAGGGCTCCCATTATCATTTACACCTGGCACCCCAAACTCACCTACCACGCCCTCTCTAAATGTTTCTCCTACTTTAGCATTTAGGTCCCCTACGACACTCTCTCACTTGGTTCAAAGGTTCCTGTACATTCGCTTAACATCTCCCAAAATCTCTCTCTCTCTTCTACACTCCTCTCTTCTCCAGGTGCATACACGCTTATTATGACCCACTTTTCACATCCGACCTTTATTTTAATCCACATAATCCTTGAATTTACACATTTATATTCCCTCTTCTCCTTCCATAACTGATCCTTCAACATTATTGCTACCCCTTCCTTAACTCTAACTCTCTCAGCTACTCCTGACTTAATCCCATTTATTTCTCCCCACTGAAACTCCCCTACCTCCTTCAGCTTTGTTTCCCTTATGGCCAGGACATCCAACTTCTTTTCATTCATAACATCAGCAATCATCTCTTTCTTATCATTCGCACTACATCCACGAACATTCAAGCATCTCAGCATCAAGCATCAAGCATCCCTTCACTAAATATTACCCTGCTCACACTCCAACAGATCGTCAGGTCCCAAGTATCATTCGTCTCCATTCACTCCTATCTAACACGCTCATGCACGCTTGCTGGAAGTCCAAGCCCCTCACCCACAAAACCTCCTTTACCCCCTCTTTCCAACCCTTTCGAGGACGACCCCTACCCCTCTTTCCTTCCCCTATAGATTTATATGCTTTCCATGTCATTCTACTTTGATCCATTCTCTCTAAATGACCAAACCACCTCAACAACCCCTCTTCTGCCCTCTGACTAATGCTTTTATTAACTCCACACCTTCTCCTAATTTCCACACTCCGAATTTTCTGCATAATATTTACACAACACATTGCCCTTAGACAGGACATCTCCACTGCCTCCAACCGTCTCCTCGCTGCTGCATTTACCACCCAAGCTTCACATCCATATAAGAGTGTTGGTACTACTATACTTTCATACATTCCCTTCTTTGCCTCCATAGATAACGTTTTTTGACTCCACATATACCTCAACGCACCACTCACCTTTTTTCCCTCATCAATTCTATGATTAACCTCATCCTTCATAAATCCATCCGCCGACACGTCAACTCCCAAGTATCTGAAAACATTCACTTCTTCCATACTCCTCCTCCCCAATTTGATATCCAATTTTTCTTTATCTAAATCATTTGATACCCTCATCACCTTACTCTTTTCTATGTTCACTTTCAACTTTCTACCTTTACACACATTCTCAAACTCATCCACTAACCTTTGCAATTTTTCTTTAGAATCTCCCATAAGCACAGTATCATCAGCAAAAAGTAACTGTGTCAATTCCCATTTTGAATTTGATTCCCCATAATTTAATCCCACCCCTCTCCCGAACACCCTAGCATTTACTTCTTTTACAACCCCATCTATAAATATATTAAACAACCATGGTGACATTACACATCCCTGTCTAAGACCTACTTTTACCGGGAAGTATTCTCCCTCTCTTCTACACACCCTAACCTGAGCCTCACTATCCTCATAAAAGCTCTTTACAGCATTTAGTAACTTACCACCTATTCCATATACTTGCAACATCTGCCACATTGCTCCTCTATCCACTCTATCATATGCCTTTTCTAAATCCATAAATGCAATAAAAACTTCCCTACCTATATCTAAATACTGTTCACATATATGCTTCAATGTAAACACTTGATCTACACATCCCCTACCCACTCTGAAACCTCCTTGTTCGTCCGCAATTCTACATTCTGTCTTACCTCTAATTCTTTCAATTATAACCCTACCGTATACTTTTCCTGGTATACTCAGTAAACTTATTCCTCTATAATTTTTACAATCTCTTTTGTCCCCTTTCCCTTTATATAAAGGGACTATACATGCTCTCCGCCAATCCCTAGGTACCTTCCCCTCTTTCATACATTTATTAAACAAAAGTACCAACCACTCCAACACTATATCCCCCCCTGCTTTTAACATTTCTGTCATGATCCCATCAGTTCCAGCTGCTTTACCCCCTTTCATTCTACGTAATGCCTCACGTACCTCCACCACACTTACATTCTGCTCTTCTTCACTCCTAAAAGATGGTATACCTCCCTGGCCAGTGCATGAAATTACCGCCTCCCTTTCTTCCTTAACATTTAAAAGTTCCTCAAAATATTCTCGCCATCTACCTAATACCTCCCTCTCCCCATCTACTAACTCCCCTACTCTGTTTTTAACTGACAAATCCATACTTTCCCTAGGCTTTCTTAACTTGTTTAACTCACTCCAAAAATTTTTCTTATTTTCATTAAAATTTCTTGACAGTGCCTCTCCCACTCTTTCATCTGCTCTCCTTTTGCACTCTCTCACCACTCTCTTCACCTTTCTTTTACTCTCCATATACTCTGCTCTTCTTATAACACTTCTGCTTTGTAAAAACCTCTCGTAAGCTACCTTTTTCTCTTTTATCACACCCTTTACTTCATCATTCCACCAATCACTCCTCTTTCCTCCTGCCCCCACCCTCCTATAACCACAAACTTCTGCCCCACATTCTAATACTGCATTTTTAAAACTATTCCAACCCTCTTCAACCCCCCCACTACTCATCTTTGCACTAGCCCACCTTTCTGCCAATAGTCGCTTATATCTCGCCCGAACTTCCTCCTCCCTTAGTTTATACACTTTTACCTCCCTCTTACTTGTTGTTGCCACCTTCCTCTTTTCCCATCTACCTCTTACTCTAACTGTAGCTACAACTAAATAATGATCCGATATATCAGTTGCCCCTCTATAAACATGTACATCCTGGAGCCTACCCATCAACCTTTTATCCACCAATACATAATCTAACAAACTACTTTCATTACGTGCTACATCATACCTTGTATATTTATTTATCCTCTTTTTTATAAAATATGTATTACTTATTACCAAATTTCTTTCTACACATAGCTCAATTAAAGGCTCCCCATTTACATTTACCCCTGGCACCCCAAAATTACCTACTACTCCCTCCATAACATTTTTACCCACTTTAGCATTGAAATCCCCAACCACCATTACTCTCACACTTGATTCAAAACTCCCCACGCATTCACTCAACATTTCCCAGAATCTCTCTCTCTCCTCTACACTTCTCTCTTCTCCAGGTGCATACACGCTTACTATAACCCACTTTTCACATCCAATCTTTATTTTACTCCACATAATCCTTGAATTTATACATTTGTAGTCCCTCTTTTCCTGCCATAGCTTATCCTTCAACATTATTGCTACTCCTTCTTTAGCTCTAACTCTATTTGAAACCCCTGACCTAATCCCATTTATTCCTCTCCATTGAAACTCACCCATCCCCTTCAGCTTTGTTTCACTTAAAGCCAGGACATCCAGTTTCTTCTCATTCATAGCATCCACAATCATCTCTTTCTTATCATTTGCACAACATCCACGCACATTCAGACTTCCCACTTTGACAATTTTCTTCTTCTTATTCTTTTTAGTAATCTTTACAGGAAAAGGGGTTACTAGCCCATTGTTCCCGGCATTTTAGTTGACTTTTACAACACGCATGGCTTACGGAGGAAAGATTCTTATTCCACTTCCCCATGGATATAAAAGGAAAAGTAATAAGACCAAGAACTATTAAGATAAAATCAAAGAAAACTCAGATGAGTGTGTATAAATAAACGTGTACATGTATGTGTAGTGTGACCTAAGTGTAAGTAGAAGTAGCAAAACGTACCTGTAATCTTGCATATTTATGAGACAGACAAAAGACACCAGCAATCCTACCATCATGTAAAACAATTACAGGCTTTCGTTTTACACTCACTTGGCAGGACGGTAGTACCTCCCTGGGTGGTTGCTGTCTATATATATATATATATATATATATATATATATATATATATATATATATTTATATCTATATATATATATATATATATATATATATATATATATATATATATATACACACACACGACAGAGCCAAAGTTGTCGTCCACGAGGCATCTGCCGGGTGTGCCACAGGGAATGTGCACTCAATCCCACAACTGGCAACATCCGTGCACACAATGGATGTCTAGGCTCCAGGAGAGCTCCAAATGAGAACAATCAACAGCCTCCCCGAGCAGACAGGGCTGACAGCTACCGTGACTTCACCTCTACAAAGGACCTCAAATCTGCAATCAAATTAATATCCACCAGGACTCTGACACACATTCCCAAAGCAGCTCGCCCTCAAGCTGCTAGCAAATTCATTGACCTTCTGAAGAAAGTCAACGATGCTCCTTCAAACAACAGATCCTGGCACAACTTGCTGTTTTTTGGCAATGCCTGTTTGGCTGTCCCACCAAGGAGGGACAAGTCACAAGCAACACATGTTATTAGGACAATAAATGCATTTCCCAGGGAAGGCAACCTCGTCCGTCTCCCCCCTAGGGCGACTAACACCCGCCGGGCAAATGTCAACAACAGGACACCCGATGCCTCAAAAATCAGAGACCAAATTAGGAAAAAAATAGAAGAGGGTAATACCATTGGAGCTCTGAGGCTTATAACCAGTGAGGATACCATCGCTCCCAAGGACGTAAGAACGGCGCAAGCTCTGAAGGACAAACATCCACCCAGGGCTCCCAGTACCAACATTGATCTCCCTGACATTCCAGCAGGCGAAGAACATTTAACCTTACTGGATGCTGATGTGTATAAAGCTGCTATGTCATTTCCACAGGGCTCAGCAGAAGGTTTCACCGATTTAAGGCCTCAACACTTAAAACAACTACTCAGTCCGGCACTTGGTGAGGCTTCAGAGAAGCTGCTGTCTGAACTCACCAAATTTTCCAACCTGTGCCTGGCTGGCAGTGTCCCAGAGGCCATCAGACTCCTTTTCTTTGGTGCCTCATTGTGTGCCCTCCGGAAAAAGGATGGCGGAATCAGGCCCATTACAGTCCGTATCACACTTCTGCGCCTAGTCGCCAAGGCTGCAGTAAGAAGGGTGAGTCAAGAGGCTGCTGCAATGCTGAAACCAACTCAGCTCGGTTTCGGCGTTCAACAGGGCTGTGAAGCAGCTGCCCACGCAGCATGAGTATATATCAAAAACATGTCCGATGAAAAAGCCTTGGTCAAATTGGACTTTGCCAAAGCTTTGAACTCAGTCAGAAGGGATGCTGCTCTCCAAGCAGTTTATAGAAACTTCCCTTCCATTTATCCCTTCATAGAATCGTGTTATAGTGTGACTTCAAAACTATTGTTTGGGGACCATGAAACTGACTCATGTGAGGGCGTGCAACAGGGGAACCCCCTTGCCCCCTTTCTATTTTTGGTCATCAAGGAAGTCACAGAAGCACTCTCCAATATCTGGTTCCTGGACGACGGTACCCTAGCTGGCACAACAGAATCTCTCCTAGAGGACATCAGTAAAATTAAAGATATGGGAGAAAGCCTGGGCCTTTCTTTAAACCCCACCAAATGTGAAATAGTTTCTACCAATCAACAGATGATCCAGAATATTAGTGCCGTTTTACCAGGAGCACGAGCCATTGATCCAGCCAATAGCACTCTCCTTAGTGCTCCTCTTGGGTCCAATTCCATCGATCTGATCCTAGAAAAAAAAGTCTCAGACCTCCGGACGATGGAAATCAGGATGAAAGACATTGACACACACGATGCCTTCTACCTACTCACCAGGTGCCTGTCAATTCCAAAACTTACCTACTTTCTGAGATGCTCCCCAGCCTTCAGCAGTCCAAAACTCAAGGAATATGACTCTCTCCTTAAGACCATGCTGTAGAGTGTATTGAATCTTTCCCTTGAAGATGGACAGTGGTTGCAAGCCTCACTTCCGGTCAGGCTTGGAGGGCTAGGAGTACGCAGATCCTCCCAGATTGCTCTACCAGCTTTCCTATCCTCTTCCATAGCATCAAACAAGTTGATTAGACAAATTCTTTCTGATACCCTCAGCGACTCAGCAGGAATAGAAGACCCTAGCTATGCCAGTGCCATCACTGAATGGGAGACTCTTGCTGCTAGAGCACCAATCCCTAGTGCAGCACTGGCTCACAAACAGTCAAGCTGGGATGGCCCGATTGCTGAAAAGGTGCTTACCAACATGCTCAGGGCTGCAACATCAGATAGGGAGATTGCCCGTCTCCAGGCTGTGAGCGCAAATCACTCCGGGGACTTCCTCCAAACAGTTCCCATATCGGCAATGGGAACGCGACTCGACCCAAAGACCTTCCGTATTGCAGTGGCTCTGCTCCTTGCTGCCCCAATTCACACAGAATATACATGTATTTGCGGCGAAGCACAAGCAGACCAATACGGTCTACACGGTCTTAACTGTTACATAACCAAGGGCTGGCATGCAAGACACAATGAGGTCAACGACATCATTAAGAGAACCCTTGTTACAGTTGGATGCCCAGCCGAGAGGGAGCCCCGATCACTAGCAGCCAACAATACCCACAACTCAGCAAACCGCCCCGACGGGATCACCATCTATCCTTGGAAGAGTGGCAAGCTCTTAGCATGGGACTATACCTGTGTGTCCACACTAGCTGACACCTATATCCATCACAGTGTGGGGCGACAGGGAGGAACTGCTGACCACAGGGAGGAGTACAAGATCAGCAAGTACAGGGACATAAGCCAACAGTATCAATTTGTCCCTGACAGTATTCAGACATGGTCAAGGGTGTCTGGTTTTGTTCAGAGTGAACATCTGAATGGGGTAGAAATGTGACTTTGACGGTGGAATAATTGCTAGTGCCAGACAGACGGGATGGTTTGAGTATCATAGAAACTGTTCATCTCCTTGGATTTTCACGCTCAGCAGTCTGGAAAGCAGGGTCGTCCAACTACGGGCCCGCGGGCCACTCGTGACCCGCGGGCCACTCGTGGCTCGCGGGTAGATTTTTTTGTGGCCTCCGAGCACTCATATTAATATATTAAATTTTTCTTCCATAAAAAACAGTAAAGTATCTGCGATGCTTAGGTTATGTATGATAAATAATACCAGGTTACTAGAATAATAGCATCATGGTAGGGTTAGAATCCCACTCCATGACCATGATGAGTACTCAAGAAATCGTAGTGACAAGATTGCCAACAAACCATACCACGGGTGGGGCTTGAACCCGCGGTCAGAGAGTCGTAAAACTCCAGACCGACGCGTTATCCACTGGGTCACCTGGCTACAATAAGATTCAAGCAACTGGGTATATTTATACATCACAGGAAGGTTAGGATAGGCACCACTGTGACCACAAATGCAAGTTTTTTACAGATGAATCTCCCGCCAGGTGGCCGTGACGAACTCTAGCCCAAGTCCCCTCAAAGCCGCCATCATGACTCACGAAATCATAGTGACCCGAGTTTTACGACTATCTGACCGCAGGTTCAAGCCCTACCCGTGCTATGGTTTCCATGATTAACACAGAGTGGGGAAGTGTCCTGTACGCGTGTTCTTATATTGTAACAGTAATGTGGAGTTAGTTGGCTTGCTGAACCACACTATATCACACTGTATCACACTGTATCACACTATACTGCATTATCCACCAAGAAGCATTATGTAGCAAGGTATTACAGATGAGTGATGTCATGCAGTGTGTTGTTAGCATAATGAATTTAAGCAGAGGCAGTAATAAGCTAAAAGACAAAGAAAATTCCGATTTTTTGTTGAACTGAATGCAGAATTCAGTGACCTACCACTGCACTCAAGTATTAGGTGGCTGAGTGCTGAAGAAATGCTTCAGCACTTCCTTGCTCCTCGGAAAGATATCCTTTCATTTCTTGAAAATGAACAGCTGAGCAATACACAGGAGGCCTGGTCACAGACCGGGCCGCGGGGGCGTTGACCCCCGAAACTCTCTCCAGGTAAACTCCAGGTAAACAGGTGCACCAAACTCAGCTGCAAGATAAAGACTTTCTTTGTTGCCTGACATTACTAACAGATATGACAGCCCACTTGAATGTGATGAATCTGAGCTTACAAGGCAAACAACAAAATATTTCTCCACTAGTTGGAGACATTAATCTTTCTTTCTACAAGAAGGTGCAGTTGTGCCGTGTGTGTTTAAGAAAGAATGATCTTGTACACTTTACTTCTTGTCGTGAACTCATGGCAGGTGATATCGTGTCTAGCGTTTCATGTTTTTAAGGAAAGTTGAAATTTTATGTAGTGAGTTTGAAAAAAGAATAGAGACTTTGAAAAAGTGAAACCCAGTCTCCTTTTATTTAAGAACCCCCATGCAACTTAATGTGGTGACACAGTTACCAAAATTTCAGTTTGAACAGTGTGAACTGCAGTATCACCCACTGTTGCTTGCAAAGAAAAGTAAAAATCAGGAGAGTTTCTGGAAGTTGGTCTGCAAGGATACGTTCCCCAAGCTGAGAGACTTTGCACTAAAGTTGCACTCTCCCACAGGGTCACCAAATGGACAAGACCCAGGCCGGGACAATACCAGCATACCACATCAGCTGCACTCAGTGTTCGGAAGTACATATATATGTGAATGTACGTTTTCTACCATGAAGCAAGTAAAATTTGAAACCAGAAATCAAATGGGAAATGATACACTGGACGAGTGTCTTCGACTTGCCACTACCAACATCAGAATCGATATGGAGACTGGTACAAGAAAAGTCTCGACCCCAGACATCTCATTAGTAGGTAAGAATATGGGTAGCATTATTTCTGTATAAATTCAGAGCCTTTAACATTATAAGTCGAGGGCCACAAATTAAATTTACATATATATATATATATATATATATATATATATATATATATATATATATATATATATATATATATATATATATATATATATATATATACAAGACAAGCCACTGGGGGTGGAAATAATTAGCTTAAGTACATTCACACTTCTCGGTGCATCAGGAGCTGTGCAGTGTTGCAAAGGCAACAAGAGAAGTAGGGTAAGTTTTCAGAGAGTGGTAGTGTGGAGCCAGCCAGCAACATTGCACAGCTCCCACAGGACCACGCAATCCTACAAGAATCACGCATCTAACAGAGCTAGGTGTTTTACTGTAATCCGAGGACATACGGTGGTATGTGTGCTCTGAGCTAATTTCATTGTACTCCCCGTTTGGTGTACTAGCCTCCACGAGCACAGGATTACGGTAAAACACCTAGCTCTGCTGGTTCGTGGTTCTTGTAAGATTGCATGGTCCTGTGAGATAGAGCGTCATGCGTGATTTTCACTCACCATGGGGCAGGCCAAAATGACAGGGGTTTCAATCCTCGGCTAGTCGCAGTGTTGTTATTGATTCATTATCACTCATTTCCGGTTACAATAATATAAAATACTGCTCATGGAGGCTAGTACACCAAACGGGGAGGAGAATGAAATTTGCTCAGAGGCACCCACGACACATGTCCTCGGATCACGGTAAAACACCTAGCTCTCCTGGGTGTTTGATTCTTGTAGGATTGCGTGGTCCTGTGGGTTAGAGCGTCATGAATGATTTTCGCTCACAATGGGGAGGGCCAAAATGGCATGGGTTCGAATCCTCGGCTCGTTCGTGATTTTATATACATATATATATATATATATATATATATATATATATATATATATATATATATGCAAGGAATTCGCGAGAGCATGCGAAATATACACAAACACTGATCTCTGGCTGAAGGAGACTCGAACCTACGAACCTTAGGACAAGGTACGCATTGCTTTACCAATCTACCCACACTGGACAATAATACCTTGGCGTGTAGCATGCGCTACACGTTTGATCCAAGGCAGCCAGCTTTCAGGGAGAAGGCTTACAGCTTTTCATCTCATCCCCTGCATGCTTCAGCCTTACTAGAGATTTGAACAATGCAAGGAATTCGCGAGAGCATGCGAAATATACGCATGCGAAATATACGCATGCCTCTTTCCACCGAGAAGGTCATTTACGCTGTACTAGGCAGTGCTGAAAGATGCGAATTAGAGGTGCTGCTAGCTGGTCTGCACACCTAACTCGCAGCTTTCAGCACTGCCTTATGCAGTGTAAATGACCTCTGTGGATAGAGGCAAATGTAGTCTCTGTCTCTCTGTTTCTCTCTGTCTGTCTGTCTGTCTGTCTGTCTGTCTGTCTCTCTCTCTCTCTCTCTCTCTCTCTCTCTCTCTCTCTCTCTCTGTCTCTCTCTCTCTCTGTCTCTCTCTCTCTCTCTCTCTCTCTCTCTCTCTCTCTCTCTCTCTCTCTCTCTCTCTCTCTCTCATAATCACACAATGTTCCAGTTCTCTGTCCTTCATAATTTTCATTAGTGACATTTTTTCATACCATGGTCTTCCCTCTCAGTTCTTCATCGCACACACACCAATTTACATACTGATTACCGTCGTCCTGGCAAAAGAAAGCAGCACTATCACAATATTCATGCTAATGTTGTGTAATTAGCATGTAAATGTGGCACTGGCAGCAACTTTACCTAAAATCTGAATTACATTTTAATAACCAAAGATGAACAGGAATATTGTGAGCTAACGTGATTGTGCTCGCGCAATATTGCGTTCCAACGTGATTGTACTCGCTCAGTATTGTCATCTGACGTGATTGTACTCGCACAATTTTTTCATATAATGTGATTGTACTCCCACAATATTCTATCCAAACATGATTGTAGTCCTAACGTGACTGTCATCAAACGTGATTGTACTCGCACGATATTGGTAATATTGTAATGCACAATACTGGGAGAATTGTGATCAAACACTGAATAGAATATTAGTCTGACAATATTGTAAATATTGTCATCACTCACACTATTTAGAATATAGTGAGCACCTGGATTGGAGGGTGGGTAGAGAGCCTTATGCTATTCTAATTCAGAGTTTGTTATAATTGTTGATACTGTCTTGTTATAAAATATGATACTCGTCCACTTTTCGTTTTTATAAGTCATTTGAGGTTATTAACAAAGCCAGAAGATACAACACCAAAGCTGCAACACAGTACAAACAACTCTCGACAACACAGCGGCAACACAGTACAAACAACTCTCGACAACACAGCGGCAACACAGTACAAACAACTCTCGACAACACAGCGGCAACACAGTACAAACAACTCTCGACAACACAGCAGCAACACAATACAATCCTCGACAACACAGCTGCAGCACAGTACAAACAACCCTCGATAACACAGCTGCAACACAATACAAACAATGTCATGTTGGGGGGTATCGGAATGAATAGGATATAAGTGGGGGATATGGGAGTAAGGGTTTATGTAGGCAGGGGAGAGGCAGGGGAGAGGCAGGCGAGGTGGTAGGAGAGGTGATTAGCGGAGGTAGGTAGGTAATGACAGGTCAGTGGTGACCACCACGACACTCTCATTAACTCTACACTACTCACTAACATATGCCTCGCCCACTCTTCACTCAAAAACATAATAAAATATAAGAAATAGGAATAGCAAATAACGGGGACAGTGAATATTACTATTCTACTCAAACACAGTTTATTATTAAGTCTTTGTACAATAATATATTTGGGAAGAGGAGAACATTATTGTGGTTTAGACAAATGGGGTGGTACATATAAGCAGTGAGGCAGGGAACACAATCAACTTGACGAGAATGAATATAACTTACAATATAGTACAGAGGACAGTTCACTACAGGAACTAAGCTACAGGTCCCAAGACCTACACAGCACGAGTACTGCGCCAAGCCAGTACTCTGCCCACTGCCTCCAACAGTCTCCTCCAGAGACTTCAGCAGCCTTCTCCCGAGCCCTGCACCCCAGCAGCAGCTCCGCTCGAATCTCCTGATCATGCTCTTCCTTGGGCTTTTATGGTGGTCCAAGCACCCTCCACAATGAGGTGTGCACACGTGCTGTTGATCTGACGCCGAGGTCTGACGCCGTCCAGAACAAAAGACCTCAGTCTTAAGCCGGAAAGGCGTGTATCTGACAGACATTTGCCAAGGCAAGGTGACCATATAATTGGTTAAATTAGGTCTCCCCAGAGACCTCACAAGCCCAGCTGAACTACATCACATCCCCCTTTCTCCCCCAATTTATAATATCTGAGAACTAGGACAATTTGTCCTAAGTTATTAGACTATTTTAATCCTAACCCCTTAAATCTATTACAATACAAAGACAAAATTATACATAATACTAAATTATTCCACTACATATATTTCCCTCAACCTTCTCATCTACCACAAGGCAGTATAATCAGTACACCTGGCAGTTGACCAGCATAATAGTTGCTCTCTTGTGCAAAGCCTCCTTACCCATCATTTCTCCTTAAACCTAAATATCGGGCTCCAGTGCCTTCCCTACTTCTACTAGAAATGCACTAGCCAATGCTAGTCACCCTCGCACGTTAACCATTGGGCCAAACCTCTCTAGGCTTCAATGGCATGGAAAACTGCTCCAACGGGTTGCATTCTTTCAAGTAACTGCAACTGGACCACTTCACGACCACCAAGGTCGCATTTTCGGCACACTTCACATGCGCACTACAACATCTGAAAATCGAGACAGGGCAGGCATCGCAGCTAAGACCCTCCATTATCCTATGCCACTACTAGGATTCACTGGCCTCATAAAACAAGGCGGCCATAATCACTGGACCGTTTTCAAGGTCACCTTATTTCACACAGGTAACACTAACACTTCTGGCAAGTCAAAGTAGGCTGGGGACATCTCACACTCTCAACTGTCTCTCATGGCTGGCAGGACATCCCCGCATACCGGTCGTACAGGTCGACCAACAAGGCAGGATACACCTCCATTCCGCCCTTGAAAGCAGGCTGGTCCCAGCAGCTGGAGTCCATCTCCGCGGCTCACTTCCTTCCACATCTCGGAGGATGGCAGCTTTATCACAGTAGATTTTCCTGTCCTGGCACACCAGCCAGAATCCCTCACACACCACTGCAGCATCACCGCCATCTCCTCCTTTTGAGCTAGGCAGCATCGCAGCACGTCCGTATCACAGCAGCACACAGCACGGCCACAGCATCGCAGCACGGTCCCAGCATCACAGCACGGCCGCAGCATCTCAACATCACCGCACGACCGCAGCATCTCAACATCACAGCACGGCCGTATCACAGCAGCACACAGCACGGCCACAGCATCGCAGCATGGCTACAGCATCGCAGCACGGTCGTATCACAGCAGCATACAGCACAGCCACAGCATCGCAGCATGGCTACAGCATCGCAGCACGGCCACAGCATCGTAGCAGCATCACAGCAGCCGACATCAGCAGTAGCAGGCTATGGTCAGTTGCTGGAGGTGAGGTGAGGTCACTTCAGGTCATCAACAGCAGGTGCGGTCCGCGGGTGATGGTCACAGAGGCTGGGTGACGCAGACAGACACCCACTACAATTGATGACAGACCAGGGCAGCAATACATCTACTGGGGCACATCAGCTGGGTGACTGGGCACATCAGCTGGGTGACTGGGCACATCAGGTGGACAGCAATCATAGGCAACTCTTCAATGGGTGATAGTTGTGGGTGAGTCTTCCAAGGCGGGCTGGGTGACTCCTCGTTCCTCTGTAAATATTCAATTTCGGCCAGTAATTGCTTCCCCCAAAAGTCTCACCCAAATACTGATATTCTCCACCATTTATCTCAAACCAACAACCAACTCCACCAAATATAATATTACACCCAAACAATTACTCAGACCCACCGTCTGAAAAAATGTCAGTTAAGGTCACTAGGATTATAATATCACACTGATATTTACTTTAACTTTACACACACAAGAAAAAAAATGGTAGCATAACAAAAGTATAACCGAGCAGTCAAAAATAAGGCACATGGGACTGGTTCCTACTATAAAAATAAGAAGAACGACAACCGCTTAGACACCATGTCATGTTGGGGGGTATCGGAATGAATAGGATATAAGTGGGGGATATGGGAGTAAGGGTTTATGTAGGCAGGGGAGAGGCAGGGGAGAGGCAGGCGAGGTGGTAGGAGAGGTGATTAGCGGAGGTAGGTAGGTAATGACAGGTCAGTGGTGACCACCACGACACTCTCATTAACTCTACACTACTCACTAACATATGCCTCGCCCACTCTTCACTCAAAAACATAATAAAATATAAGAAATAGGAATAGCAAATAACGGGGACAGTGAATATTACTATTCTACTCAAACACAGTTTATTATTAAGTCTTTGTACAATAATATATTTGGGAAGAGGAGAACATTATTGTGGTTTAGACAAATGGGGTGGTACATATAAGCAGTGAGGCAGGGAACACAATCAACTTGACGAGAATGAATATAACTTACAATATAGTACAGAGGACAGTTCACTACAGGAACTAAGCTACAGGTCCCAAGACCTACACAGCACGAGTACTGCGCCAAGCCAGTACTCTGCCCACTGCCTCCAACAGTCTCCTCCAGAGACTTCAGCAGCCTTCTCCCGAGCCCTGCACCCCAGCAGCAGCTCCGCTCGAATCTCCTGATCATGCTCTTCCTTGGGCTTTTATGGTGGTCCAAGCACCCTCCACAATGAGGTGTGCACACGTGCTGTTGATCTGACGCCGAGGTCTGACGCCGTCCAGAACAAAAGACCTCAGTCTTAAGCCGGAAAGGCGTGTATCTGACAGACATTTGCCAAGGCAAGGTGACCATATAATTGGTTAAATTAGGTCTCCCCAGAGACCTCACAAGCCCAGCTGAACTACATCACAACAACCCTCGACAACACAGCGGCAACACAGTACAAACAATCCTCGACAACACAGCGGCAACACAGTACAAACAATCCTCGATAACACAGCTGCAACACAGTACAAACAATCCTCGACAACACAGCTGCAACACAGTACAAACAATCCTCGACAACACAGCGGCAACACAATACAAACAATCCTCGACAACACAGCTACAACACAGTACAAACAACCCTCGATAACACAGCTGCAACACAATACAAACAACCCTCGATAACACAGCTGCAACACAATACAAACAACCCTAGATAACACAGCTGCAACACAATACAAACAACCCTCGATAACACAGCTGCAACACAATACAAACAACCCTAGATAACACAGCTGCAACACAATACAAACAATCCCCGACAACACAACTTCAACACAATACAAACAACCCTCGATGACACAGCTGCAACTCAATACAAACAACCCTAGATATCACAGCTGCAACACAATACAAACAACCCTCGATAACACAACTGCAACACAATACAAACAACCCTAGATAACACAACTGCAACACAATACAAACAACCCTAGATAACAGAGCTGCAACACAGTACAAACAACCCTCGATAACACAGCCGCAACACAGTACAAACAACCCTCGATAACACAGCCGCAACACAGTACAAACAACCCTGGATACCAGAGCTGCAACACAATGCAAACAACCCTTGATAACAGAGCTGCAACACAATACAAACAACCCTCGATAACACAACTGCAACACAATACAAACAACCCTCGATAACACCCCTGCAATACAGTACAACCAACCCTCGATAACACAGCTGTAACACAATACAAACAACCCTAGATAACAGAGCTGCAACACAGTACAAACAACCCTCGATAACACAGCCGCAACACAGTACAAACAACCCTGGATACCAGAGCTGCAACACATTACAAACAACCCTTGATAACAGAGCTGCAACACAATTCAAACAACCCTTGATAACAGAGCTGCAACACAATACAAACAACCCTTGATATCAGAGCTGCAACACAATACAAACAACCCTCGATAACACAGCTGCAAGACAGTACAAACAACCCTCAGTAATAATAATAATAATAATAATAATAATAATAATAATAATAATAATAATAATAATAATAACAATAATAATAATAATAATAATAATAATAATAATAATAATAATAATAATAATAATAATAATAATAATAACAATAATAATAATAATAATAATAATAATAATAATAATAATAATAATAATAATAATAATAATAATAATAATAATAACAATAATAATAATAATAATAATAATAATAATAATAATAATAATAATAATAATAATAATAATAATAATAATAATAATAATAATAATAATAATAATAATAATATCTTTATTTACTACAAATACATGTACAATGTATACAGACCGTAATTGACATCAATAACATACTACTAAATAGAAAGACGCTTGTTATGCTGAGCATTTCGGGTAAATTAGATCAGTTTTGTCCCAGGATGCGACCCACACCAGTCCACTAACACCCAGGTACCAATTTTAAACTGATGGGTAAACATGGACAACCGGTATAAGGAAACACGCTCAATTTTTCCACCCTTGCTGGGAATCGAACCCGGACACTTAGCGTATGAAGTGAGAGCTTTATGTACCAGGCCACGAGCAAGAAACTGAATATATTACACAACAAACTGGAAACGTTAAGCAAGAAACTGTTCCTTTCTTCTATCTTTCTATCTTCCCTTCCTTCTGTTCTTAGTTTCATCCTTCTTTCTTCCTTCCTACGTTCCTACCTTCCTTCTTTCCCTTCTTCCTTTCTTCCTACCTTCTTTCCCTTCTTCCTACCCTCCTTCCTTCCTTCCTTTCTACCTACCTTCCTTCCTTCCTTTTTCTGTCCTTTCTTCCCTCCTTCTTTCATTTCTTCCCTCTCTCCCTCCTTCCTTCCTTTTCTCTTTCCTTCTCTTCTTTCTTCCCTCCTTCCTTCCTTCTCTTCTTTCTTCCCTCCTTCCTTCCTTCTCTTCTTTCTTCCCTCCTTCCTTCCTTCTCTTCTTTCTGCCCTCCTTCCTTCCTTCTCTTCTTTCTTCCCTCCTTCCTCCCTTCCTTCCTACCTTCCTTCCCTTCTTCTCTCCTTCCTTCCCTCCTATATTCTCTTCTTCCTTATTTCCTTCCTCTCTTCTTACCCTCATGTCTACCTTCTTTTCTTCCCTCCTTCCAACCCTCCCTTCTTCCCTCTTTCTTTCCTCCATTCCTTCCTTCCTTCATTCCTTCCTTCCTTCCACCCTTCCTTCCTTCCACCCTTCCTTCCTTCCACCCTTCCTTCAAAAAAAAATTTATTGTTTTATATATTGAAAATAATCAGAGCAAACCCACAACAAATACACAACATATAAATGCAATAATCCCGAAGCGATGAAGGATGCAAAATAAGCACAGTGGGAGTTGAATGACAGTTCAAGGCCTTTCATGTTGCAATCAACACATCATCCGGAGCTTGCAATGTTATAGAAATAGTGTGAGAAAGTCCAGGATGATTCGTTTAGGGGAACCACACTCCAGAGACTCCTTCCTGGAAATTACTCAGGGACCCCATTCCATTCTGGAAATTATTCAGGGATCCCTTTCCTTCCTGGAAACATCTCAGGGACCCCTTCCTTCCTGGAAATTACTCAGGGACCTTCTTCCTACCTGGAAATTACTCATGGCCCCCTCCTTCCTGGAAATTACTCAGGGGGCCTCCCTTCCTGGAAATTACTTAGGGCCCTCTCTTCCAGGAAATTACTAAGAGCCCCCTTTTATTCCTGGAAGTTACTCAGGGTTTCCCTTCCTTTCTGGAAGTTACTCAGGGCCTCCTTTTCTTCCTGAAAATTACTCAGGGGCCCCCTGATATCTCCCTGGGAATTACTTAGAGCCCTCCTTCCTTCCTGGAAGTTACTCAGGGGGCCATTTCTTTCTGGAAGTTACTCAGGGGCCCCCCTTCCCTCCTGGAAGGTGCTCAGGGGCCCCTTCCTTCCTGAAAGTTACTCAGGGCACCCCGTCCTTCCTGAAAGTTACTCAGGGCCCCCCATCCTTCCTGAAAGTTACTCAGGGCCCCCCATCCTTCCTGAAAGTTACTCAGAGCCCCGCATCCTTCCTGAAAGTTACTCAGAGCCCCCCGTCCTTCCTGAAAGTTACTCAGAGCCCCGCGTCCTTCCTGGAAATCACTCAAGCCCATCTCCCTCCTGGAAATTACTCAAGCCCCCTCCCTCCTGGAAATTTCTCACGCCCCCCTCCCTAGAGGGCCGAGCTCCCTCGGTTAAGAACCGCAGCACTAAAGAAACTTATTCAGTTTTAACGAAAGCAAGGAAGGAGATAGACTGCTGTAAGGTGTAAGAATTATTATACATGTTTCTTTCCATCTGTTAATAAAGACGCTGTTACAAGAGTCTGGTGTCTTCCTGTTGCTACTTAACCAGAAGGAAAAAACAAACATTATATTATAATTTTGAACTGGAAATATTAGATAAAAGTGGAAACTCTAATGGGATATCGGGAATGAGTTTTTTTTTTGTGTGTGTACTCATCTATTTGTCGTTGCAGGGGTCGATTCACAGACCCAGGCTCCGCCTCTTCGTTGGTCACTACTAGGTCTATTCTCTTCTCCATGATCTTTATCGTATCTCTTCTTAGCTATGTATGAATCCTGCCTCCATTACGTCACTGGCAATTCTATGGCTGAAGAAATACTTTCTTACACCCATGTGACTCATCTGAATTTTCAACTTCCATTGTGACCCCTTGATGCTGTATCCCATCTCGGAAGTAAACTGTCCCTGTCCACCTTGTCAATTCGTCTCAGTATTTTGTATGTCGTTATCATGTCCCAAATCCCTCCCCCTCCCCCAAGCCCTCTTGTCTTCCAGTATCGTCAGGTTGAGTTCCCTTAACCTCTCCTAGTATCACACACCCTTATCTCCAGGACTAGTCTTGTTGCAAACCTTGGCGCTTTCTTTAATTTCTTCAGGTGTTTAACCAGGCGTGGGTTCCATATTGGTGCTGCATACTCCAATATGGGCCTGACATACACGGTGTACATTCGCGTGTATTACTCTTTACTCACGTGTCGTAATGATATTCTTAGGTTTGCCAGGCGCCCATATACTGCAGCACGTGTGTGTGTGTGTGTGTGTGTGTGTGTGTGTGTGTGTGTGTAACAAAGGGAAGGGCAGATTCATTGATTTGTTTCATCGTAAGAGATAATAACTTTGTGTGAGTGTGATGGGTGCACTGACCACATCTCTGGCTTGGGAAGCTTGCCAAGATCTTTCTCTCTATCTCTCTCAGAGGATGATTCTTGACGACAGAATGGACGTAGAAAAGGGTTCGGCATAGAGAAAGGTTAGAGGGAGAGAACTGGAGCATCTACCTGCACATATTGAGCTCAGGTAACGGAGTGGCTGGAGAGAGGACACTCACAATAGTCTTCCTGTACACCAGCACATGAAATAAACTGACCTACAAAGTCACTGTCGGCGAGACAGTTGGATAAGGCAGCACCAGGGAGGCTGTTATCTGAGAAATTATCTGCTATTACACACAAATGCTAATTTTCTTCAGTTAGTCACAACATCACTCAAAAAATAAAAAAAATAGTCGGTACTCACTCGAAAAGTTAAAAAGTACCAAGAAACACTTGAATAGGGTTTAGGGCTTTCCCCAGCCCCTTAGTATTGTTTGCACGTTATATATTTCCGAACAGAGATATAAGTACATTTGAGGGGGAGTTCCCTCCCTTCGCACATGTGTGTGACTATTTAATTATCCATGTAGGACCGAAACATTGTCATAAGTCTCTCTCTCTTATGTGCGGGTTTATTTATGTGTTTTCCACTGGTCAAGATAAAGAAATTTAAGAAAAGTGGTGGAAGTTAATTTTCACTTATGTGTTTGTAAATCAGTCTGATGACTGAAGGTAAAGAGAGACTGTGCATCTTTCAGTTAAACAGTTAAGTCACTGTAACAGTAATAATGGCGACTTTGCTGTGAGTGATCTACAGGATACTGATAAGGTTTCTGAAAATAATTGTTGTGAATCAAAATAATATTGTAAGTGATGGAAAGAATTTTCGACAAGTGATAATGGTACAAGGGATCGAGAGAACTGGTAACCCTTGGCTATTCTCAAGAAGTGGGACCTGCAAACAGCAAGCAAGGAATTTTTAAGAGGTAAAACATTATTCTTGCATATATTGCTAGGTAAGGCAGCAAGAACGATGGGACGCAGCAGGTCACTCACAAACTCATTGCCTAAAACACCAGGGTTTACTGACTCTATACCAGTATTAACTGACTATATACCAGTATTAACTGACTATATACCAGTAATAACTGACTATATACCAGTATTAACTGACTATATACCAGTATTAACTGACTATATATCCGTGTTTCTAACTCTATACCAGTGTTTACTGATTCTATTCTACTGTTTACTGACTCTATTCTACTGTTTACTTACTCTGTACCAGTGTTTACTGACGCTATATACCAGTGTTTACTGACGCAGTATACCAGTGTTTACTGACGCTATATACCGGTGTTTACTGACGCTATATACCAGTGTTTACTGACGCAGTATACCAGTGTTTACTGACGCTATATACCGGTGTTTACTGACGCTATATACAGGTTTTTACTGACGCTATGTACCAGTGTTTACTGACTCTAAATACCAGTGTTTACTCACGCTATGTACCGGTGTTTACTGACGCAGTATAACGGTGTTTACTGACGCTATATACCAGTATTTACTGACGCAGTATACCTGTGTTTACCAGCACTGGTATCTGCCAGCTCCAGCTGTCTCGCGGGCAATTTCCTTCCGTGGAACCCCCCCTCCCCTCCCCCCCTCCCCCCCCTCCGCTAATGATGGCTTGCATTTTTTGTCAGCATGTTGGTTATCGCTGACATTATTCCTACAATATGAGTTCAGTTATTCTGGATTCCCATAACGAGAAGTTTTTCTCAGGATAAACTTTTTTCCCCTCGTGCGCCTCTGCCATAAAATTTACAAACTATTTTTTTTTTTTAAGTGATTCTGGTTTTTTTTTTTTTAAGACATTATCTTTTTAAGTTTCGTTTTATGCTCGTTTTAACGTTAATTATTGATGTGTAAAATTCTGGAAAAATGTTTAATATCTTACACGTTGATTTTTGTTGGAATATGAGAGAATTTTTTATTTGAGTCTGTGATTTTTGTTCAAATATTTAATATTTACTGTGCGAATATGTGACGATTTTTGTACGAATATTCGTGGATATTTGCTTTAATATGTTGCGATTTTTGTTGGAATATTTGATTATTTTTTTCGAGTTTGAAAAGTTTTTTGGTGTTCTCTTATGTGTTGTAATATCTGCTGCTTTATTTGTGTTATGATAAGACTTTCTGTTGCTTTATCTGTTGCAGTATCAGTTCGCTTCTGTTTGGCAACCGTTGATTATGATTATCTGTGCGTGTGTGTCTGCACTTACCTAATTGTACTCAGGTAACTGTGGTTGCAGGAGTCGATTCATTACTCCTGGCGCCGCCTCTTCACTGGTCGCTACTAGGTCACTCTCTCCCTGCTCCGAGAGCTTTATTCTACCTCTTCTTAAAGCTGCGTTTCGATCTTGAATTCACTACTTCCATTTCCAAACTATTCCACTTCCTGACCGCTCTGAGACTGAAGAAATATTTCCTAACATCCCTGTGGCTCATCTTCTACTTTCAACTGTGACCCTTTGTTGATGTGTCCCATGTCTGGAACATCCTGTCTGTCCACCTTGTCGATTCCTCTCAGTATTTCATATGTTGTTATATCCCCCCTCTATCTCTCCTGTCCTCCAGCTCCGGAACTAGCCTTGATGCAAACCTTTGCACTTTCTCTAGTTTCCTTACGTGCTTGGCTGTGTGTGATTTCGAAACTGGTGCTACATAGTCAAATATGGGCCTAACGTACACAGTGTACAGGGTCCTGAATGACTCCTTATTAAGATGTCGGAAGACTGTTCATAGGTTTGCCAGGCGCCCGTATGCTGCAGCAGTTATTTGGTTGACATGCGCCTCAGGAGATGTGCCCGGCCCTTCTCCCAATCTTTATGACTTTGCACTTGGTGGGGTTGACCTCCAGGAGCCAGTTGCTGGACCAGGTCTGCAGCCTGTCCAGATCCCTTTATAGTTCTGCCTGGTCCCCATCCTATTGAATTCTTCTCATCAACTTCACGTCATCTGCAAACATGGACATTTCGCAGTCTATTCCTTCCGTCATGTCGTTCACAGATACCTGAAACAGCACCGGTCCTAGGACTGACCCCTGGGGAACTCCGCTCGTCACAGGTGCTGTGGCATGCAAAGAGTACATAACCTTTATTCGGAGCATGTACGCACCCTCATTAAAAGGCTACCTCCCAACCAGCGAACCAGGTAGCTAAGAATTTGATGATTTCGGGGCCACATCGTCAAATCAGAACCTAGGTTCAGCCAATCATATCGTGGAACGAGCAATTGTAAAAGTGAGGTGGACACCACTCACATTCTCACCCTTGTCATTTTCACCCAGCCTCTGGTTGAACACGGTTGTCCATTTTGTCTCCAGGCTGTGTCTTTGAGTTTCCTTAACCGTGTTGTACACATACATTTCCAACTGTATATAGTATACATACTTGTAAATACCTATAATCGCACTTGGTGAAGGAAAATATAATTCAAAGTCACTCAGCCGTGTTTGTCCTGCTCTTTGCTCCCCTTTATACCCAGGATAACAGGCCTTATTGTTCCTGGGTTGTAATAGGCGCCGACTCTGACACCTCGCCACGTACCATGGCTTGCTGTTGTCTTCCTGACAGGTATTCCATGATACATTGCAGTGCTTTCCCTGTTATCCCTGTCTGGTCCTCCAGCTTTTGCCCTAATCTCTTGTGTGGAACTGTGTCAAACGCCTTCTTACAGTCCAAGAAAATGCAATCTACCCACCCCTCTCTCTCTTGTCTTACTTCTGTCACCCTGTCATATAAGTCCAGTAGGTTTGTGACACAGGAATTTCCGTCCCTGACACCGTGCTGGTTGTCGTTGATAAACTCATTCCTTTCTATGTGCTCCACCACTCTTCTGATAATCTTGTCCATGACTTTACATACTATATATTTCAGTGACACTGGTCTGTAGTTTAATGCTTCGTGTCTGTCTCTTTTTTTAAAAATTTGAACCACATTTGCTGCCTTCCATACCTCAGGTAGTCGCCCAGTTTCGATAGATGTGTTGAAGATTGTTGTTAGGGGTACACATAGCGCCTCTGCTCCCTCTCTCAGGACCCGTGGAGAGATGTTGTCTGGTCCCACTGCCTTTGAGGTATCAAGTTCACATAGCAGCTTCTTCACTTCCTCTTCCTCGGTTATGTGTATTTCGTCCAGCACTTGTTGGTATATCCCTTGTTAGTGTACTTCCCTATTCTGACTTCCTGGAGTCCTTTCTCTCTCCACTGTAAATACTTTTTAAAATCTCACGTTGAGCTCCTCACATATTTCTTGGTCGTTTCTTGTGAGCTTCCCACATTCCTTCCTCAGCCTGATTACTTGGTCCTTAACTGACGTTTTCCTCCTCATGTGCCTGTACAACACCTTTGAGTCACACAAGAATGCTATACAGTACCGACAAGATGAAAATTGAGACACATTTGCAACATCTGGGTATCTTTAATTTAGTGGTTTCGCCATCCATTGGTTTTTATCATTACAGACTGTAGAACACAATTTGAGGATAGAACTACGTGCAAAAGATTACCTCATATTTTGTATATAGTTCTACTGTCTTCAAATTATGCCCTAGAATTTGTATTGATAAAACCAA
Organism: Cherax quadricarinatus; assembly: GCF_038502225.1. Lineage (NCBI taxonomy): Eukaryota > Metazoa > Arthropoda > Malacostraca > Decapoda > Parastacidae > Cherax > Cherax quadricarinatus. Next base: position 5,286,044 of record NC_091323.1, on the reverse strand, counting down.
AGGATGGCAAAACATCTACAATGAAGATACCCAGATGCTGTACATGTGTCTCAATTTTCAGCTTCGAGTCAGACTTGACTTTCCATGCAAAGTTATTTCCATATTGTCGCATCAGTGACACAGGTTTGTAGTTTAATGCTTCGTGTCTGTCTCCTTTCTTAAAAATTGGGACTACATTTGCCATTTTCTATATCTCAGGTAGTTGCCCAGTTTCGATGGATGTGTTGAAGATTTTTGTAAGTGGCACACACAGCATCTCTACTCCCTCTCTAAGGACCCATGGAGAGATGTCTGGTCCCACTGCCTTTGAGGTATCAAGTTCACATATCAGCTTCTTCACCTTCTCCTCGGTTATGTGTATTTCATCCAGCACTTGTTGGTGTACCTCCCTATTTTGATTTCCTGGAATCCTTCCTATCTCCACCCTAAATACTTCTTTAAATCTCATGTTGAGCTCCTCATAAACCTCTTCATCGTTTCTTTTGAACTTCCCACCTCCCTTCCTCAGCCTGATTATCTTGTCCTTGACTGTTGTTTTTCTCCTGATGTGGCTATACAACAGCTTCGTGTCAGACTTGACTTTCGATGCTGTCATTTTGATATTGTTGCTGAGCCTCCTTTCTTATCTGTTCATATTCGTTTGTGGCTCTTCTGCTAATCTCTTTATTTTCCTGGGTCCTTTGTCTTCAGTACTTTTTCCATTCTCTAGTGCACTTAGTGTTTGCCTTCCTACACCTTTGGGTGAACCTAGGACTCGTTCTGGTCTTCCCATTATTTCTGTTTCCTTTGGGAACAAAACTCTCCTCTGCCTCCTTCCTGCTACCCCCTCCACTTGTAGCTCAACTATGTAATCAAAGCACAGAAGCACATGATCACTAGCTCCTCGAGGCCTTTCGTACGTGATATCCTCGTTATTCGAACTACTCAAGGTGAATACTAGGTCCAGTCTTGTTGGATCATCCTCTCCTCTCTCTCTGGTAGTATCTCTAGCATGTTGATGCATGAGGTTTTCAAGTACCATATCCATCATCTTGGCTCTCCATGTTTTGGGACCCCCTTGGGGCTCCAGGTTTTCCCAGTCAGTCTCCTTGTGATTGAAATCACCCATAACTAGTAACTTTGCTATCCTCGTGTGGGCTTTTCTGGCCACCTCGGCTCTCGTCTTATTCTTCTCTTGGCCTCCTGCAGTCCTGTGATGGATTGTACATTACTGCAATCACCACCTTTTGGCCCTCGGACTGGATTGTTCCTACCTTGTAGTCCCTTTCGCCCATTCCATCCATTCTGTCCATTCCCTGAAATCCCCAATAGTTTTTAATGAGCAGTGCAACTCCTCCCCCTCTGCACCCTCTGTCTTTCCTGCGGATTTGATATCGTTAGGGTTGGGGAAGTGGGGGACCTGATGAGGAACTATGGGTGGTTGCTATGATGGTGGAGATTGCAATAAGGTAGGTGGGGGCACTGGGTATAGCATGTTTGTTTTGGGTTAAAATATTTGGTTGCATTGGGGTTGTCCTGATTGGGGGGGCTTCTGTAGGTGGTTGTGAGTGAGTTTGTATTTGATCTTCCCCCTGAGTTTGGGTTCTCCTGGCCATCTCTATCTTCATCTCTCTTTCCTCCTTTCGTATTTGTACTCTCACTTTCAGTTTCTGCCTTTCTTCTTGTGTTTTGTCACGGTCGAGATACACCTTCCAGTACACCAGCATGTCCCTTAGTCTTTCCTTGAAAATCACTTTTACTGACCTGTTTCTTTCTCTTGCAAATTCCCCTATTCTCCGAAAATTTGCCATGATGCTTTTAATCACTTTTTTCCCCCCTGTCTTCTTGCTTCTTAAGTTTCCCCTTCAACTTCCTGGAGCCCATAAATAAAAACTGATCTCTCCTTTCATTTTCCCACTGCATATTCGATTTAGTTGCCTTCATTGCAGTTTTCCTTTCTTCAATCTCTTCACTATACGTTATCCCTGGGCCCAGTAGTCTCTCATTTTCCCTTCTCAGCCTTCCCTGGGCACTGATGTGGTCTGTTAGGGCATGTACGAATAGCTTAACTCTTTCATTTCCTACAGTCCCCTCGATTGTTCCTGATGTGATCCTCTTTTATTCCTCGGGCTCCATGATGGTCTGATAGTGCCTCTGCATACAGTTTCACTCTTTTGTTCCCTACAGTCCCTTTGTGAATGAAGTAGCAGTTTCTGATGTCATGCCCACATTGCTCTTTAGTTCTTCAGGTTGTTTCAGATTTTTTCAGTTCCTCTTCTAATCTCTGTATCTTGGCTTCTGGTGCTGTGACTTGCATCTCCCACTTCCTGCTCTCTGCAACTATCCTCTCCTCCATTTTCATGCAAAGCTCTTCTAGCTTCCTTCCCCACTCGTGTGTGTGTGCATCCGTGTTCACTCACTATTCCAAAAGAATAGTCAAGAAATATAATTTGGTCTGAGGATGAGAGGTGAAACTGAACCCATATTTCATAGCATGGTTGCTACAGCTGACAGGATGTAGAGTGGTTTGCATTATTATTATATAAATTTTCTGCCCCATCTATATCTCACTGTATTACAAAAAAAATTACACTGTTAAATCCTCAACATATGAGAGAACATATGAAAGACAACAGTGCAGAGTCTAACCTGAGGTCATCTTAGAAGTTTAAAATTAATTATTACTTAAATATTTATATTTTAATAATTTTTATTTGAATAGTTATAATTATCTCTCTACATTATGAATTGTCATGTATTGTGTAGATGTCAGAAGTAATGAGAGTAGAGGAGAAGAAGGCTCTCTTCCCACCCTCCACTTCTTTCTGCCAATGACCTCAAGAAATAGGGGTCACATTATACCATAATGACAAAAATACCATGGACTTCTCTAGAGAGACAAGTGGATGACGGTCATGAACTACAGTGTGCCTGTGTAGTTTAGTAGTGTTGTTGCTGCTGCTAGTGTTACTCCCAGGGTAACACCAGAACCACGTGTACCAACCAGTGGTACTACTTGCAGTCACCACTGGGTCTGCTCCTTGACTCCGTGCTACAGCTGGACACCAAATACTGGATATAACGAGTACCTCGGGTGGAAGAACCAAGATGACCCTGGTTACTATCCATGACTATCCCACTCACCTCCTCTATCCTCCACTCACCACCACCACCCACCTCTAACCTCCACCCACCACCATCCACCTTCTCTATCTTCCACCCACCTCTAACCTCCAACCACTACCACCCACCCACCACCATCTTTACCCGACCCACTACCAATACTATTATATTCAACTTAGAAGATTTATACCCAAATAACCCCTACATACCACTACCTTCCTTACTTATTACTACCAATACTACTTCTACTACTACTTCTAATACCAGCGTTATTTCTACAATTTCTTCTCCACTACTTTCTTTGTACCATCCATGTTCTCCTAAATATACTGTCACCCTACCTTCGTGTGTCAGTGTGACTAGTTAATGGTCCAAGTCGGACCGGAACGTCGTCATAAGCTTCTCTCATATGCGGGTTATTTATGT
>NC_091323.1:5255016-5272516 GCF_038502225.1 Cherax quadricarinatus | reverse complement strand
GAGAGAGAGAGAGAGAGAGAGGGAGAGAGAGAGAGAGAGAGAGAGAGAGAGAGAGAGAGTGATTTGTGTAACATCTTCCTTTAGTGGAAAAGTGGATAGCATAAACAGTGTTTATTAAGTGATAGTGAGAAGGCAACACTTCCAGCTAGTGGCCCACTGCCGCCCGCCCTCACTACCCACCGGCTATAAACACCCCCACCCACCCACACTCCACCCCACCCACGACATCACCACCCACCCTCTCTCTCTCCTGTGAACTTCAAACCTAAGCCTCCTCTGGGATGACTTCACACCGCAAAATAGCAAGATTATCTACGCTATCTGGCTATTGTCCCAGTAGATACTGCAGTGTTTGTGGGTATACCACAAGGGACAAGGATCTTCTTGGATGTAAGGAGCCTACTTGTTCCAACTACTGCCACACAGATTGCACTCCAGAAGAAGAATTTTGTTGCAGCCAGGTTGAAAATTTCAGAAAATTTAAGGATATCCATAATCCTGTGGTATATGTGGATACAAGCCTGGAGCTACAGGAGGAGGGTTCAGAAGTCCACCTCAGGGACTCCTGTCCAAAGATCAAGACTGCCCTTTGGGCTGTGTTGTAAAGTTGCAGCTAAGATAATCCATCACAGGGAAGCACTTCATGAGCTCCTCAAATCATTAGATAACCTACAAGCTATTGTAGAAGGTCAGTGCAAGCCTACATTAAGTGACGTAAGCTGCTCAGCTGATGGCGACACTATTGACAAAGACTGGAAGTCCCACACTGAGCTTAACTCAGGGGTAAACATCTGGTGGAATTCTGTCATCGCTAAGGTCCCACAGACTGACAGAGTTCAAAACACTACCTTTGGGAATTCTAACACAATTCCTCTGACCACCACAGAGGAACAAATCCTCTTCCCAGCAACGTGGGAAGCCTTGGATCTGCTTAATTCTCCTACACCTGACATCTCTGCTTCAGCCACTGCCAGTCTACTTGACAGTGCACATACCATTCTTCTGATCTCACACCTGTCAGCACACCTGCCGATACTATTCTAGAATCTGGTAGTAGTGCTTCGACAGCAAGCTCTGAGCCAGGAGTTTCTCCACCAGAGAACGGTGCAGTTAGTGATCAGGGAACTATCACTGCATTCCTGGATCACCTGCTGCGCCTGGAAGTACGAACAGCAGGGACACATCTGTCAGAACTGGTAGAGGGCGGGTGGGCAGAGGACGTGGAGGAGGACGTGGTGGAGGAAGACATCTACAGCCGTCTCATCCCTCCACTAACACAGTTCCAGCGGCAGAATCCGAGGACAAATCTGCGAAACACAGGAGGTACAACAAATCCTAGTCCACCCTCCCAGGCACCTAGGCTGTGCCTCTCGCTGTCACCGGAAGGGGCACTCTGCCAACAACTGCCTGCGAGATACCAGGTGTAACTACTGCTACAAGAAAGGACATAAGGAGGACCAGTGTCGGAAGAAAAAGGAATCTTGACAGACAGGGCCACCTTTTGTTTAGAGACCTGTTCTCAGAACAAACCAGCAGGATCTCTGAATTGGTAAACACTCACACGTCACTCCACTCAGCTACCCTCCATCCCAGCCCAGCAGGTGGGATTGGGTCCTACAAGACCACAGACCTACATCCCTGCAGCGCCTCCCCAGCTACCCTACCTCCTCTCAAGGGCAGGCACCTTACATTCCTACACACCCACCACCTCAAGCTGACCACTTCATCATGAGGAGCCAGTCTATCAGCATCCTGTCGGCCAACATTAGAGGTTTCATTACTAATGTTGGAGAGCTCACACATAGCTTTGTGAAGCACTGACGTCCCTGACATGATAGCTGTTGCTTGAAACATTTTGGATGACAGGACTCCAGAAAATTTTGCAAGAATTGCTGGCTACACCTCATGGATGAGAAGAGACAGGCAAGGGCAAGGAGGTGGTGTTGCTGTGTGCTCTAAAAGTGTTCATGCCCAGCACATAGATGTTGCCACCCCTACACATCTTGAAATGATGTTCTTCAAGCTCTGTATAAACACTAGTACCTCTGTACTAGCATGTGCAATGTACAGACCTCAGTGGCAACATGCAGACCCTATCAACTTCCTAATGGAAAATATTGACTCCCTCTGCTACAACACAACTGTCAACATATTATAATTTTGTTGGTGACCTCAACCAGCACCTTATACAGAGGGACTTTGATGACCTTCTTGCAGTGTTTGACATGAGAAACTTTGTTGATTTCCCTACTCATATCTCTGGCTCCTCCCTTGACTCCCAGTAGTGAGTGATCTGGCAGAAGGCATAGTCACTTGTCAACCCCTCGGGTACGTTGGATCGTCTGACCACAAGGCTGTTTTTTACCACACTTAAGATCCCAACAGAACGAGGTGAAGAGTCCACACGCACAACCTGGCTATGGGAAAGAGGTAACTTGGCCAGCCCTTTGCTCTGAGTTCGCCACCACCGACTGGAATGCTCTTCTCCAGGGGATGTTGACAACCAAGTGAAAGCTTCACTGGACACATCCTTAATCTGCAACAAGAACACATTCCTCACCGGCAATATGTGACAAAGCCTACAGATCAGCCTTGGTTTGGCTTTGGCGTTGTAGAGAGGCTGCTACGTAAGTACAAAGCATGGCGAAGGTATAAGAGACATCCTACCACCTATAACAGGAACTTGCACATGCAAGCCTGTAGGCATATGGGTGATGTTCAAAAGTAACCATTGCTAAATGGGAGTTGGACACTAAAAGAAAGTTAGCATCAGGTAGGGTAGGCTCCAAAACCTGGTGGTCCCTGGTCAAGGACAGACAAGGTTATCTGCCTGATGAACTTATTCCATTCCTCTAAATCGACAGGATAGGACCACCTCTACTAGTAGTCAAGAGAAAGCGGACTCTTTGCTGAACACTTTGCTACCTAAAATGCAAGTTCCTGATCCAGCAAGGGACCCTCCTTGGCTAGCTGCAAGAACTGTGTCAAAACTGTCAGGGGTGACAATAAGGCAGGAGGAGGTGCATTTCCTCTTAAATCACTTGACCAAGAAAGGCCGCTGGGCCCAGACAAGTTGAGCCCTAAGATTGTTGAGAAGATGTGCAGACCAGCTAGCAGCACCTCTAACTCAGCATCTTTCAGCACTGCCTAGACAGTGCAAATGGCCCTCCATGGAAAGAGGCAAATGTAGTCCCTGTTCACAAAAAAGAAGAGCAGAGCAGAAATCAGCAACTACAGACCAGTGTCACTCCTGTCAATCACTGGTAAGATCCTGAGACAATAATCTCAAGACAAATGACAGATTTTTTTGACTACCACTCACTACTTTGTGATCGTCAATATGGCTTCAGGAAAGGTTACTCTGCTGCTGATCTGTTGTTAAACCTCCTCCACTAAGTGGCACCAGTCACTGGATGAATCCAAAGTCAGCTGTGTGGTAGCACTGACATTGCTGGCGCTTGACCGGGTGTGGCACCAGGGCCTCTTAGCAAAACTTCAAGCACTGGGAATTGCAGGCTCTACGCTATGTCTCCTCAGTGATTACCTTCATGGTAGATCTCTAAGTGTAGTCCTCAATGGAACGGAATCAGCAAGACATCCTATTGGGGCAAGCGTTCCACAAGGAAGTGTGCTGGGTCCACTGTTATGGAATGTCTACTTCAACGACCTTCTTCATCTCATCCCAGAATCACATGCATATGCAGACGATCGTACACTGACATTCACTTATCCAAGAGAAGAAATGCCAGCTGCTCTAAGTTACATCAATCACCAGCGAGAGCTATATCAGCTTGGGGAAATACATGGCAAGTAACATTTGCACCTGAGAAAACGCAAATGATGATCGTCTCTAGGCACCATGATGGTAATGCTGGTGCAGTAGTAAGGATGAATGGGAGGATGTTGGCACCTGGAGAAGAAGTTGATATCCGTGGGGTGAAATTTGACTCCAAACTAACCATGAAGAACCATGTTGTAAATCTTGCAAACAAGGCAGCCAGGAAGCTTACAGCACTTCGCCGTATCTCGCATCTGCTTGACAGTAGGGGTTGCAAGATACTGTACGAGGCACAAGTACGCCCTACACCTTGAGTATGCTCCACTTTCTTGGTTTGCCTGTCCCCTCTCATCTGCGACTGCTTGACAGAGTAGAGAACAGAGCAAGACGTCTCATCTTCTCGCCTGGACCCATCCTGGATGGATCTGTCATTTCAGCAGAGCCTTCAACATAGGAGGGATGTGGGTGGCCTTACTGTTATGTACAAGGCCAATATTGTCAAAATCCACACTTGGATCCACTTCGAGGACAGCGGAAACAAGCTTTTATGCCACAAGACGGGCAGAAAGCAGCAACTTCACTCTGGCTGTACCCTTCTCCAGAACATCACTCCATCTGAGATCATACATACCCAGGATGACTCGAGTATGGAACACATTTGTTCAGCATAATGATGTCAACGAGATAACGTCAGTTGATCAAATGAAAATGCTGGCCCACAGATGGCTCCAACTTCATCCTGTTCCCTACTTGTATGTCTCATAACAATAAAAATGCTTTCAAATGAGCTGATGTAGGTAACAGCTCTTAGCTTGTCAATAAAGTTAGGAATCCTTAACCTGTAAATAGTTTCTTGTCAATAAAGCTAGGATCCCTTAACCTGTCAAACCATGTAGAAAAAAAAAAAAAAAAAAAAAAAAAAAAAAAAAAAAAAAAAAAGAGAGAGAGAGAGAGAGAGAGAGAGAGAGAGAGAGAGAGAGAGAGAGGGGAGAGAGAGAGAGAGAGAGAGAGAGAGAGAGAGAGAGAGAGAGAGAGAGAGAGAGAGAGAGAGAGAGAGAGAGAGAGAGAGAGAGAGAGAGAGAGAGAGAGAGAGAGAGAGAGAGAGAGAGAGAGAGAGAGAGAGAGAGAGAGAGAGAGAGAGAGAGAGAGAGAGAGAGAGAGGGAGAGAGAGAGAGAGAGAGAGAGAGAGAGAGAGAGAGAGAGAGAGAGAGAGAGAGAGAGAGAGAGAGAGAGAGAGAGAGAGAGAGAGAGAGAGAGAGAGTAGTAAGGATGAATGGGACGATGTTGGCACCTGGAGAAGAAGTTGATATCCTTGGGGTGAAATTTGACTCCAAACTAACCATGAAGAACCATGTTGTAAATCTTGCAAACAAGGCAGCCAGGAAGCTTACAGCACTTCGCCGTATCTCGCATCTGCTTGACAGTAGGGGTTGCAAGATCCTGTACGAGGCACAAGTACGCTCACACCTTGAGTATGCTCCACTTTCTGGTTTGCCTGCCCCCTCTCATCTGCGACTGCTTGACAGAGAGAACAGAGCAAGACGTCTCATCTCTCGCCTGGACCCATCCTGGATAGATCTGTCATTTCAGCAGAGCCTTCAACATAGGAGGGATGTGGGTGGCCTTACTGTTATGTACAAGGCCAATATTGTCAAAATACCACACTTGATCCACTTCGAGGACAGAGTGAAACAAGCTTTTATGCCACAAGACGGGCAGAAAGCAGCAACTTCATTCTGGCTGTTCCCTTCTCCAGAACATCACTCCATCTGAGATCATACATACCCAGGATGACTCGAGTATGGAACACATTCGTACAGCATAATGATGTCAACGAGATAACGTCAGTTGATCAAATGAAAATGCTGGCCCACAGATGGCTCCAACTTCATCCTGTTCCCTACTTGTATGTCTCATAACAAAATGCTTTCAAATGAGCTGATGTAGGTAATAGCCTTAGCTTGCCAATAAAGTTAGGGAATCCTTAACCTGTAAATAGCTGTCAATAAAGCTAGGATCCTAACTTGTCAAACCCCTGAGCAGAGGAGAGAGAGAGAGAGAGAGAGAGAGAGAGAGAGAGAGAGAGAGAGAGAGAGAGAGAGAGAGAGAGAGAGAGAGAGAGAGAGAGAGAGAGAGAGAGAGAGAGAGAGAGAGAGAGAGAGAGAGAGAGAGAGAGAGAGAGAGAGAGAGAGAGAGAGAGAGAGAGAGAGAGAGAGAGAGAGAGAGAGAGAGAGAGAGAGAGAGAGAGAGAGAGAGAGAGAGAGAGAGAGAGAGAGAGAGAGAGAGAGAGAGAGAGAGAGAGAGAGAGAGAGAGAGAGAGAGAGAGAGAGAGAGAGAGAGAGAGAGAGAGAGAGAGAGAGAGAGAGAGAGAGAGAGAGAGAGAGAGAGAGAGAGAGAGAGAGAGAGAGAGAGAGAGAGAGAGAAAGAGGTGAATATCTTACTAATTCATCCTACAAACATTCTTAACAGAGAGACGCTTCTACTCGCTCCTGCACAGCTGCAAGTCAACGTCTATAAGTCATTCTTACAGTCTATAGTTACCATGTTAAAATTATTATCCTCTAATTTACTAATCGCCAAGTTGCAACTGGTTGTAGTACTCAGGATTCCATCAGACGATCAGCTGAAACTTTGGTAGAGTAAACAATCAGCTGCTAAGAGCAGACATGAGCAGTCTAAGTCCTAAGAAATAAGGAGTACTTATATGCAATGGGTTACCATAAGAAGATTATGAAAGATCATATAGTAAGATTTAGCAAGCAGACCAACGGACACACCATGTAGCCTCGCAAAAATTTATACATTCCTTCCCTCATATGTATATATATATATATATATATATATATATATATATATATATATATATATATATATATATATATATATATATATATATATATATATATATATATATATATATATATATATATATATATATATATATATATATATATATATATATATATATATATATATATATATATATATATATATATATATAGGGAAGTACCACCTCTATGGTTGGAATGTGGGACCCTCATCCTCAGAGAAGACAATAAACGTACCTCAGGGAAAACTCAAGGTTCTCCCCGGAGCTGTTTGAATATTTTCTTCTCCTACCACCCCTATATTTGATATTTTATGTGAACATTTATTAATAAACAGAATACATTTACAGAAAAACATAAACATGAATACAATGGCACAATGTATCAAAGATCATGAATTTCCTCCACCTTCTCCGAGGCTGGACCCGAGCCAAGAATGCAGCAAGCATTTCCCCTCTGGATAGCTACGCTGAGGCACTGGAACATGAAAGTGGCTGCCCTTGGGTCCCTGGTGGTGTCGATGAGTCTGGAACCCAATTCTTTAAGGAAACGTGTGGCATTTTTTCCCCATGATCCCAAGGTCTATGATCCCACTGGGACAAATTGATACTGTTGGCTTATTTCCCTGTACTTGCTGATCTTGTACTCCTTCCTGTTGTCAGCAGTTCCTCCCTGTCGCCCCACACTGTGAAGGATGTAGGTGTCAGCCAGTGTGGACACAGGCATAGTCCCATGCTAAGAGCTTGCCATTCTTCCAAGGATAGATGGTGATCCCGTCGGGGCCGTTTGCTGGGTTGTGAGTATTGTTGGCTGCTAGTTATCGGGAGCTCCCTCTCGGCTGGGCATCCAGCTGTAGCTGGATCGTGTCTTGCATGCCAGCCCTTGGTTTTGGAACAGTTAAGACCATGTAGACCGTATTGGTCTGCTTGCACTTCACCGCAAATACACGTATATTCTGTGTGAATTGGGGCAGCAAGGTGCAGAGCCACTGCAATACGGAGGGTCTTAGGGTCGAGTTGCGTTCCCATTGCCGATATGGGAACTGTTTGGAGGAAGTCCCCGGAGTGATTTGCGCTCACAGCCTGGAGACGGGCAATCTCCCTATCTGATGTTGCAGCCCTGAGCATGTTGGCAAGCACCTTTTCAGCGATCAGGCCATCCCAGCCTGACTGTGAGCCAGTGCTGCACTAGGGTTTGGTGCTAGAGCAGCAAGAGTCTCCCATTCAGTGATGGCACTGTCATAGCTAGGGTCTTCTATTCCTGCTGAGTCGCTGAGGGTATCAGGAAGAATTTGTCTTAACAACTCGTTTGATGCTATGGAAGAGGATAAAAAAGCTGGTAGAGCAATCTGGGAGGATCTGTGTACTCCTAGCCCTCCAAGCCTGACCGGAAGTGAGGCTTGCAACCGCTGTCCATCTTCAAGGGAAAGATTCAATATACTCTCTAGCATGGTCTTGAGGAGAGAGTCATATTCCTTGAGTTTTGGACTGCTGAAGGCTGGGGAGCATCTCAGAAAGTAGGTAAGTTTTGGGATTGACAGGCACCTGGTGAATAGGTAGAAGGCATCGTGTGTGTCAATGTCTTTCATCCTGATTTCCATCGTCCGGAGGTCTGAGACTTTTTTTTCTAGGATTAGATCGATGGCACTGGACCCAAGAGGAGCACCAAGGAGAGTGCTATTGGCTGGATCAATGGCTCGTGCTCCTGGTAAAACGGGGCTAATATTCTGGATCATCTGTTGATTGGTAGAAACTATTTCACATTTGGTAGGGTTTAAAGGAAGGCCCAGGCTTCCTCCCATGTCTTTAATTTTACTGATGTCCTTTAGGAGAGATTCTGTTGTGCCAGCTAGGGTACCATCATCCAGGAACCAGATATTGAGCTCGCTGGAGAGTGCTTCTGTGACTTCCTTGATGACCAAACAGAATAGAAAGGGGGCGAGAGGGTGCCTGTTGCTCGCCCTCACATGAGTCAATTTCATGTTCCCCAAACAATAGTTTGGAAGTCACATTATAACACGATTCTATGAAGGGATAAAGGGAAGGGAAGTTTCTATAAACTGCTTGGAGAGCAGCATCCCTTCTGAATGAGTTGAAAGCTTTGGCAAAGTCCAATTTGACCAAGGCTTTTTCATCGGACATGTTTTTGATATATACTCGAGCTGCGTGGGCTGCTGCTTCACAGCCCTGTTGAACGCCGAAACCGAGCTGAGTTGGTTTTAGCATTGCAGCAGCCTCTTGACACACCCTTCTTACTGCAGCCTTGGCGACTAGGCGCCGAAGGGTGTTACCCACTGCAGTGGGCCTGATTCTGTCATCCTTTATCCTGAGGGCACGCAATGAGGCACCAAAGAAAAGGGGTCTGATGGTCTCTGGGACACTGCCAGCCAGGCACAGTTGGAAAATTTGGTGAGTTCAGACAGCAGCCTCTCTGAAACCTCACCAAGTGCTGGATTGAGTATTTGTTTTAAGTGTTAAGGCCTTAAACCGGTGAAACCTCCTGCTGAGCCCTGAGGAAATGACATAGCAGCTTTATACACATCAGCATTCTGTAAGGTTAGAAGTTCTTCGCCTACTGCAATGTCAGGGAGGTCGATGTTGGCACTGGGAGCCCTGGGTGGATGTTTGTCCTTCAGAGCTTGTGCCGTGCTGACGTCCTTGGGAGCGATGGTATCCTCACTGGTTATAAGCCTCAGAGCTCCAATGGTATTACCCTCTTCTATTTTTTTCCTAATTTGGTCTCTGATTTTTGAGGCATCAGGTGTCCTGTTCTTGACATTTGCCCGGCGGGTGTTAGTCGCCCTAGGGGGGAGACGGACGAGGTTGTCATCCCTTGGGAATGCGTTTATTGCCCTAATAACATGTGTTGCTTGTGACTTGTTCCTCCTTGGTGGGACAGCCAAACAGGCATTGTTAGGTAAGACACATATGCAACAGTTAGGTATCTTTATTTCGAAACGTTTCGCCTACACAGTAGGCTTCTTCAGTCGAGTACAGAAAAGTTGATAGAAGCAGAAGAGACTTGAAGACGATGTAATCAGTCCATCACCCTTAAAGTTTTGAGGTGGTCAGTCCCTCAGTCTGGAGAAGAGCATTGTCCCATAGTATGAAACAATATTGGGAGGAAGTGACAGGATGGAGCCTTATATAGCGCCAGGAGGTGAGACTTAGGTCACTAGAAGAGGTAAGAACGCAGATGTTGGGAGGTCAGGTCCCTCTCAAATCCAGCCGTTCTCACTAGTAGAGGTTGTCGAAGTTGATTGCAGGTCTGTACCAAGATACCCTTGTGTTGCAGTGTCTGACAGATTGAACATTAAAATGGTATAAAATACCGACAGGTTGTTAGGTAAGACACATATGCAACAGTTAGGTATCTTTATTTCGAAACGTTTCGCCTACACAGTAGGCTTCTTCAGTCGAGTACAGAAAAGTTGATAGAAGCAGAAGAGACTTGAAGACGATGTAATCAGTCCATCACCCTTAAAGTTTTGAGGTGGTCAGGCCCTCAGTCTGGAGAAGAGCATTGTCCCATAGTATGAAACAATATGGAGAGGAAGTGACAGGATGGAGCCTTATATAGCGCCAGGAGGTGAGACTTAGGTCACTAGAAGAGGTAAGAACGCAGATGTTGCAATGGGTCTGATTCCCCCATCCCTCTTCTTCAAAGCACATAGTGAGGCTCCAAAAAAGAAAGGTTTAATTTCTTCTGGGATTCGCCCAGCCAGGCAATTGTTGACGAAAGTTGTTAACTCGGTGAGAAGAATTGATGCAGATTCACCGAGTACTGGATTTACCATCTCTTTGAGGTGCTGAGGTCGAATTCCAGTGTAACCTCCTGCAGATCCTGCTGGAAATGACACGATCGCCTTATAGACTTCCGATTCTGGCAAAATTAATTGTTCAGTGATGGGGTCTTCCTCAGGGTTGTCGTTGATGGCTATGGTGTCCCTGGTTGGATGCTTGTCTCTTAGTGCTTGAGCCGTGGTCTCATCCTTGGGGGCTACAGTGTCGTCACTTGTAATTATTCTTATTGCTCCCACTGTGTTACCTTCTTCAATTTTTTTGCTAACCTGTGCGCAAATTTTCTCGTTTTCGGTAGGACTTTTCTTGGGTCTGCCTCTTTGATTCCTGCGATGATGGGGCAGAGGGACACAGTTATCCGTTCTTGGGTAGTTGCGTACTGCCTTGATAACTGACGTGGTTAGCAGTTTGCCTCGTCTTTCAGGAACTGCAAGACAGACATTGCCGAACAAGAGAAGGTTGCGCCATGCTTGGATGGTGCCTCGGGCTTCTAAGTTGATGGAACCTCCATTCACCCGCTTAAGAAGGTCTGTGAATTTCCCTGCTGCATATGGGCGAGCCGCTTTAGGGATGTGGGATAGTGTACTACTAGCAGTGGATTTGAATGCCAACAGAAGGTTATCGCAAGTGACGAGGTTGCCATTGAAATTGTCATCTGCCTGTGGAGGCTGTGGGCTGCTCTCTGCTGGGGGCATATGTGATCCCGCACACCCATTGTGTGCACGAATACGGCCGTCCCTGTTGCGTGCTCGAAACTCTCCACACACTTGACATGTGCCTCTTCTTTCATTGTTGGGTGCATTGTTTCGCTGGCTTTGTGGCTGGCTGGCTTCATCGTCTGCCATACCTCAAACTGTGTGATAAGCCCAAACTGAAAGGAAAATGGCGCATGGCACATTCCGCATGTGGTTCATGGTGGTGGTGGGGGGGGGGAGGAGAGGGGTGTCTAGTCCTTGTGGTGGGCGGTGGAAGAAAGGGAGGAGTGGAAAATGTGTGCTGAGGCGGAGTAGGGCACTCACTCCCTCCCAGGACAAGTCACGATACACCACGATGCTCTGTGCACATGTTACTATACACCACTATGCTTTGTGCACAGCCCCCACTATCAACGACACACCGCTATACACTTCACATGCTATGCGCATACCATGCACATACTATGCACTGTACACTATAGACTATATACACTATACACACGGTGAATAAACACTCCATTGTTGTAACACGAGCACACGGTGTATGCGCGCCTGTTTGGAGAAGGGGGGGGGGACAGTTTTACCCCTCAACCTCCGCCTCCTCCTCCTCCATTAGGCCTCCCCTCACCGACCTCTCCTACCCATAGGTGACCGTTATGTTCCCTCACTGAATTCACATACACAGAACTTTTCTTGATTCTGACGGAATAGACGAAATGCGGAGTCTTCCGGCCCTTTCCAACACGACCAGCAGATATTCGCACACCAGTCTGTTGATGATAATCCTGGCAGGTGTTCTTGATTAGACGATATTGTGCCAAAATCACAGAGCGGGATGCCCACAGCCTCTCTCTGGCAGAGGTGCCAGATAGCATACATAAATATATATATATATATATATATATATATATATATATATATATATATATATATATATATATATATATATATATATATATATATATATATATATATATATATATATATATATTTATATATTATACATATATCACTTGTCTATTCTGTCTTCCTCAAAATAAATCTTTGTTTATTAAAATTAATCAAGACAGAGTATATTAGAGGAAATTACGTTTCATTACTACTTTGAACCCTTTTGGGCCTAGTTCCTAGGCCTTTTGTGTAACCATATGTTCTTGCGCTCCCGTCCACAGGATGGTTCTGGGTGCACAATAAACTATTCACTTCGATGGCAAAATCTAACAAAAAAAAAAATGTATACTACTTTGCCGGATAATTTGTAGACCTATGGATGACAGATGACTTTGTGTTTATAAGGTGTAAAACTAATTTGCCTTAAGAATCTACTTCGTGTATACATCACACAAATTCAGTTTGTGTATAATGTAAATTATATATTTACTAGGTGGCAGGCTAGCACCACAGTGGATTTAATATATATTATTGTTTAAGCTAATGCATCTTTAAACATACTGCTTATAATCGCAATAATGTAACTATTATTTCCGAGGTTACTTTTGCGCTACTCAGAGAAGTTACTTTTTCTAGAAAAAGAGCTTACTTTGAGAGATGGCCTGAATCTCGAGGGATTACTATTTAAATAGATTTTCGGGCACTCTTTCTCAGCCATCCTGCCTGAGTATTGTAACACTAGTGACGTCGTGTCGCCCAAGAAAGTTAACTAGCTTGCTGGTTTTTCCAGGGGTGATTTCTTGTACCAGACTACTGACAGAAGACAAGGTTGTTTATTATCTGGTCATAACGTTCATATAAGAACAGTATCAATCTTAGCAATTAATGGAATTAAATATGAACAGGAGGCTTGAGTCGTACAGTTTATAGATCAAAGCTACACAGCTTAAGAACATTAAGAAGGAACACTGCAGCAGGCCCACTGGCCCATGCGAGGCAGGTCCAATTCTCCCACCGGCTTAATTAAGTCTTAGCCTAGTCAGGTCAGTCACATTCACTTATTAAGTCTTAGCCTAGTCAGGTCAGTCACATTCACTTAAGGGAGGAGCACGGCATCTGACCTAGTAGCACAAGCTAGTCAGGTCCAACTCACACCCACCCACACCCACACAGCTTTATACTTCACTTGATGAATTAGTTACTTATGAAGTTCTTGGGAATCTTGATTGTAGAGCAGTTTCGCCAGTCAGTGTCTGTCAGTCCGATATTGAGAAGAACGGTGGACGATGTGGAGGAGTCGAGATAATAAGACCTACAGCCTGGAGATGTGTTCAGTCCATCAAGACCCCAATGGAAATTATTCACTCTGACTCCTTTGGGTTATCCTAGGGACTTTACACATATGCTATGTATGATAATCTATGTAACTGTATTTGTATATACCTGAATAAACTTACTTACCTCCTAACACATCATCTCCACAGTAAAGATACGCAAGAGTTGCGTAAGTGTCTCATTCATCAAATTATCGGTTTTCTAAACCATTTATATCATTAAAAGATCACTATGTACAATGAGTTCAACTATGACGATTTTCCTTTTTCATTATTTTCATCATTATCTTAAGTGATCGACGTACAGACGAAGACCAACAGCATTTAGAAAGCATTTGGCTTATATTTATTTATTCAGAAGACAGCAATTTTGAGAACAGGAGTTCAAATTTTCATCTAGTCGTATTAGAACACTTGTTCACAGTTTAATGTTATGTTAGCAAGAGCTGTGAGACATGTCATTAAGAAGGAATTGTTTTTCTTCAGTTTCATTAGTAAAACCTTAACTAGCATGGCACCGGCAGTAACTTGAATCTTCATATAATTGAAGGATTCCAATACTGACAAGTTGTTGAGTGCAGCACAAGATCAACACTCGGGTATTTTTATGGCTGACATGTTTCGCTGGTGCAGTAGGCTTCTTGAGTCGATTAAATTTTATGTCCTCATCAAAACATCTTAACCCGTTGTAATCACTAATTCCAAATCTGTTCTTGTGTTCCCTCAGCAAGTCCAATATTCTGAAAGTGACTTCACATTTTTTTTTTTAATTTTAACAAGATTTACAACGCAATAAATCGAATATTTGGATAATTACTCATGTATTTTAATACAACACATCATTCACTTCTTAAATGACTGCAGAAAACACTTATAAAATAAGAATGTACATTAACATGGGAACATTGAGAGGACGATTTTCTCTCGCTGGCAGGAACGTCGATTTACTGAGTGTGTGTTTAAGAATTCACACGTGAAGATTACTCAGTCATGAGAGGATGTATGAGAATGGTATATAATACCGACAAGATGAAGATTTAGACACATGTGCAACATATGGTTATGTTTATTGTAGGAGTTTCGCCATCCAGTGGCTTTATCAATTCAGATTCTAAGACATAATTTGAAAACAATAGAACTATATCCCTCAGACTTTGACTTGGTGTGGAGAGCACTGTATTCGTGTAGATTATGGAGCACAGGCCAGGAGGCTGGCGAATATATACTAACCATCAGGTGGAAAGGAACGGGTAGCAGACGAGGGCATAGTCACCGGTAAGCGGGATTCCCCACCGGGAGGCCTGGTGGTGGACCGGGCCGCGGGGCGTTGATCCCCAGAATACCCTCCAGGTAGACTCCAGGTAGTGGAAGCAGGTCATACCAAAAGGGATGGGTAAGTTGTAGTAGTAGCCCTGAACCAAGATTACATGATGTTACAGAGTCTCACAAGTTGTACAAGAATGGTATACAATACCGACAAGATGAACACTTAGGCACTTCATATAGTCATGAGAGGAGTTAGGGATGTGATTAATGGAGAAACAGGAGGATATTTTTAGTAACTATTTGGCCCACAATGATGGTTTTGTGATACATTCTGAATAAGGTCTGTTTTTCTTAAATGAGAGACTAAAAGGGTGAGTCTGGGCGCCCCTTAGAGTTTACATGAGGCCTTGACTGGTCGTTTCTTGCCACTAGCGATTAATACAGGAGACCCTCTCGAGCGATTACCGAGATTTAGTTCCGTTTAGGCACCAAAAAAAGGTCAAAGTTAGCCCAAAGATGGCGTGGTTTAGTAGAGTATTGAGCCGAAACGACGAAACCGTTGCGACAGAATAAATAAAAACGAGTTTTTTTTGTTTATTCTCTCCCCACCAACGATGAGTACCGAGGGACTGCCCTGGAAATAGCATGGATTTAAATCTGTTTACGCAGGCAAAGTGCCCCAAAACTGCCATCAAAGTGGAAAAAAATAGGATATTTTTGGCAGCCATTCCATGCGGATCACCTACACTCAACAGAATTTTAGACTTACATAGACCCTCCAACAACTCCATATATCTTTTTCAGATGAGACCTTCATCCTGATCACTAATCAAATTTTTATCGAAAAAATCCCCCTTCTCCAAAAGAATGTTTTTTAATTAGTTAAATAAATAACGTAGTTCCAGAGCTTCTACCTTTTCCAGCTGATGAGCTGGACAATAAATCGTTCTAGTGATGCATGTATCTACATATATTCAACAAATTATCACCTCTGTCTGCTCGTTAAAAATTGAATAAAAAAGGCATATATCCTCATATTAAACGTTGATGACTTTGCTAATAAAAGGCCAGAACTATCTATTCTGCCTTTAACTTGATGAAAAATCTGCGTTGACCTGTCATATTGGAAAATGTAACATTTGAGACAGAAGAAGTAATTTTGAGGAGAGTTCCCCAACAGCCTAGACAGGTGGATGTCAGTCCATCAGTCTTATGTACATGAGCATCAGTGTGGTGTAGCAGCTGGAGGTAGCGTCACGGGGGGAACGGCCCGCTAGTAGAACTAGGTCTTGCTTAAACGCAAAAATGTTTCATAAGACTTCCAGAGTAGCAAGATACTATGGAACATCTGTGTCAGACAAGTGTCAGACAAGTGTCAGTGACCATGGAAGAACTGTGTCAGACAAGTATCAGTGACCATGGAAGAACTGTGTCAGACAAGTGTCAGACAAGTGTCAGTGACCATGGAAGAACTGTGTCAGACAAGTATCAGTGACCATGGAAGAACTGTGTCAGACAAGTATCAGAGACCATGGAAGAACTGTGTCAGACAAGTATCAGAGACCATGGAAGAACTGTGTCAGACAAGTATCAGTGACCATGGAAGAACTGTGTCAGACAAGTATCAGAGACCATGGAAGAACTGTGTCAGACAAGTATCAGAGACCTTGGAAGAACTGTGTCACACAAGTATCAGTGACCATGGAAGACTTGTGTCAGACAAGTATCAGCGACCATGGAAGAGGAGTGTCAGACGAGCATCACAGACCATGGAAGAACTGTGTCAGACAAGTATCAGTGACCATGGAAGAAGAGTGTCAGACAAGTATCAGAGACCATGGAAGAACTGTGTCAGACAAGTATCAGAGACCATGGAAGAACTGTGTCAGACAAGTATCAGAGACCATGGAAGAACTGTGTCAGACAAGTATCAGTGACCATGGAAGTGTCAGACAAGTATCAGAGACCATGGAAGAACTGTGTCAGACAAGTATCAGAGACCATGGAAGAACTGTGGCAGACAAGTATCAGTGACCATGGAAGAACTGTGTCAGACAAGTATCAGTGACCATGGAAGAGGAGTGTCAGACAAGTATCAGTGACCATGGAAGAACTGTGTCAGACAAGTATCAGTGACCATGGAAGACGAGTGTCAGACAAGTATCAGAGACCATGGAAGAACTGTGTCAGACAAGTATCAGTGACCATGGAAGTGTCAGACAAGTATCAGAGACCATGGAAGAACTGTGTCAGACAAGTATCAGTGACCATGGAAGAACTGTGTCAGACAAGTATCAGTGACCATGGAAGAGAAGTGTCAGACAAGTATCAGTGACCATGGAAGAGGAGTGTCAGACAAGTATCAGTGACCATGGAAGAACTGTGTCAGACAAGTATCAGTGACCATGGAAGAGGAGTGTCAGACAAGTATCAGTGACCATGGAAGAGGAGTGTCAGACAAGTATCAGTGACCATGGAAGAGGAGTGTCAGACGAGTATCAGAGACCATGGAAGAGGAGTGTCAGACGAGCATCACAGACCATGGAAGAACTGTGTCAGACAAGTATCAGAGACCATGGAAGAGAAGTGTCAGACGAGTATCAGAGACCATGGAAGAGGAGTGTCAGACGAGTATCAGAGACCATGGAAGAGGAGTGTCAGACAAGTATCAGTGACCATGGAAGAACTGTGTCAGACAAGTATCAGTGACCATGGAAGAGGAGTGTCAGACAAGTATCAGTGACCATGGAAGAACTGTGTCAGACAAGTATCAGTGACCATGGAAGAGGAGTGTCAGACAAGTATCAGTGACCATGGAAGAGAAGTGTCAGACAAGTATCAGTGACCATGGAAGAGAAGTGTCAGACAAGTATCAGAGACCATGGAAGAGGAGTGTCAGACAAGTATC
>NC_091323.1:5200016-5252516 GCF_038502225.1 Cherax quadricarinatus | reverse complement strand
TAACCATCTCTCCCTCACACACATACACACAAGGGTAGACACTTATAGAAACTTTAGACCCTATTACCAATTTCCGCCAAACACACGAACACACACACATGTGAGGAGCTAAACAGGAGATTTAAGGAAGTTTTTACAGTAGAGACAGGAAGGGCTCTGGGAAGACAGCACAGAAGGGAACATCAAGAGGGAATATACCAACAAGTGTTGGATGACATACGAATAACCGAGGAGGAGGTGCAGAAGCTGCTAAGTGACCTTGATACCTCAAAGGCAATGGGACCGGACAACATCTCCCCATGGGTCCTTAGAGAAAGAGCAGAGATGCTGTGCATGCCCCTAACCACACTCTTCAACACATCCCTTGAAACTGGGCAACTACCTGAGAAATGGAAGACAGCAAATTTGGACCCCATATTTAAGAAAGGAAACAGAAATGAGGCACTAAACTACAGACCTGTGTCTCTGATATGTATTGTGTGCAAAGTCATGGAGAAGATTATCACCTGGAACGGAACAAGATTATAAGTGAAAACCAGCATAGGTTCATGGAAGGCAAATCCTATGTCACAAACCTGTTACCTTGTCATAAAACTCAAAAGTAAGACACGAGAGAGAGGGGTGGGTTCATTGCATTTTCGTAGACTGCAGGAAGGCCTTTGACACAGTTTCCCACAAGAGATCAGTGCAGAAGCTGGAGGATAAGGCGCATATAACAGGGAGGGTACCGCAATGGATCAGGGAATACCTGACAGGGAGGCAACAACGAGTAATGGTACGTGAAGAGGTATCACAGTGGGCGCCTCTGACGAGCGGGGTCCCACAGGGGTCAGTTCTAGGACCAGTGCTATTTTTGATATATGCGAACGACATGATGGAAGGAATAGACTCTGAAGTGTCTCTATTCGCAGATGATGTGAAGCTGATGAGAAGAATTAAATTGGATGAGGATGAGGCAGGACTGCAAAGAGACCTGGACAGGCTGGACATGTGGTCCAGAAACTGGCTTCTCGAATTCAACCCTGCCAAATGCAGTCATGAAGATTGGGGAGGGGCAAAGAAGACCGCAGACAGAGTATAGGCTAGGTGGACAAAGACTTCAGACCTCACTCAGGGAGAAAGACCTTGGGGTGACCATAACACCGAGAACATCACCGGAGGCACACATCAACCAAATAACTGCTGCAGCATACGGGCGCCTGGCAAACCTGAGAATAGTGTTCCGATAACTTAATAAGGAATCGTTCAAGACACTGTACACTGTATGTGTTAGGCCCATATTGGAGTATGCAGCACCAGTCTGGAACCCACACCTGGTCAAGCACGTCAAGAAGTTAGAGAAAGTACAAAAGTTTGCAACAAGGCTAGTCCCAGAGCTCAGGGGAATGTCGTACGAGGAAAGGTTGAGGGAAATCGGACTGACGACACTGGAGGACAGAAGGGTCAGGGGGGACATGATAACGGCTTACAAGATACTGCGGGGAATAGACAAGGTGGACAGAGATTGGATGTTCCAGAGAGGGGACACAGAAACAAGGGGTCACAACTGGAAGCTGAAGACTCAGACGAGTCACAGGGACGTTAGGAAGTATTTCTTCAGTCATAGAGTCGTCAGGAAGTGGAATAGCCTAGCAAGTGAAGTAGTGGAGGCAGAAACCATACATAGTTTTAAGAAGAGGTATAACAAAGCACAGGAAGCAGAGAATGAGAGGACCTAGTAGCGATCAGTGAAAAGGCGGGGCCAGGAGCTGAGTATCGACCCCTGTAACCACAATTAGGTGAGTACAATTAGGTGAGTACACACACACACACGAGCGCGCACACACACACACACACCAACATACACCAACACACCAACACACACACACACACACACACACACACACACACACACACACCAACACACACACACACACACACACACACACACACACACACACACACACACACACACACACACACACACACACACACACACACACACACACATACACATACACACACAGATTAGCATTCCGATACCTAAGTAAGGAATCTTTCAAGATACTGTACACCGTGTACGTCAGGCCCATAGTGGATTATGCAGCACCGGGTCAAGCACGTTAAGAAATTGGAGAAAGTGCAAAGGTTTGCTACAAGGTTAGTTCCAAAGCTAAGGGAAATATGCTACGAAAAAAGGTTGAGGGAAATAGGCCTGACGACACTGGAGGACAGGAGGGATAGGGAAGACATGATAAAGACATACAAAATACTGCGTGGAATAGACAAGGTGGACAGAGACAAGATGTTCCAGAGAGGGGACACAGAAACAAGGGGTCACCCTTGGAAGCTGAAGACTCAGATGAGTTACAGGGATGTTAGGAAGCAGTTCTTCGGTTTTAGAGCGGTCAGGAAGTGGAACAGTCTGGCGAGCGATGTCGTGGAGGCAGGTACCATACATAGCTTTAAGACGAGGTATGATAAAGCTCATGGAGCAGGGAGAGAGAGGACCTAATCGCGTTCAGTGAAGAGGTGGGGCCGGCCAGGAGCTGAGTCTCGACCCCTGCAACTACAATTAGGTGTAGATGAATGGTTCAGAGAACCGACATGTTGATAAATTAGACACATATGCAACTCTTGGGTATCTTTATTGAGGAAACGTTTCGCCACACAGTGGCTTCATCAGTCCATACAAAGGAGAATCTTGAAGAACAGGAGGAGAATGAGGTAATCAGTCCCTCAACCTTGAGTCGATGTGTTCAGTCCATCAATCTTGAATAGAATACGTATTCTATTCAAGATTGATGGACTGAACACATCGACTCAAGGTTGAGGGACTGATTACCTCGTATTCTATTCAAGATTGATGGACTGAACACATCGACTCAAGGTTGAGGGACTGATTACCTCGTATTCTATTCAAGATTGATGGACTGAACACATCGACTCAAGGTTGAGGGACTGATTACCTCATTCTCCTCCTGTTCTTCAAGTTTCTCCTTCGTATGGACTGATGAAGCCACTGTGTGGCGAAACGTTTCCTCAATAAAGATACCCAAGAGTTGCATATGTGTCTAATTTATCTACAATTAGGTGAGCACACAGCTGATGGGAATGTCCTATAACGAAAAGTTTAGGGAAAACGGTCTGACGACACTGGACGACAGGAGGGTCAGGGGACACATGATAACGACATACAAAATACTGCGTGGAATAGACAAGGTGGACAGAGACAGGATGTTCCAGAGATGGGACACAGAAACAAGGGGTCAGAATTGGAAGTTAAGACTCGGATGAATCAAAGGGATGTTTGGAAGTATTTCTTCAGCCACAGAGTTGTTAGGAAGTGTAATAGTCTGGCAAGCGATGTAGTGTAGGCAGGAACCATACATAGTTTTAAGACGAGGTATGTTAAAGCTCATGGAGCAGGGAGGGGGAGGACCCAGTAACGGTCAGTAAAGAGGCGGGGCCAGGAGCTGGGTCACTACCCCTGCAACCACAATTACGTGAGTACACACGCGAACTGCAAAGTTATGAAGATTGGAGAAGGGCAAAGAAGTCGTCAGAGTACAGACTCTGGGGACACAGGCTGCAAACTTCACTCAAGGAGAACCTTGGGGTGAGTATTTCACGTAGCATATCTCCAAGGAACTGCTGCAACAATGCACGTCTGGCAAATCTAATACTAGCTTTCGGAAACCTAAGTAAGGAGACATTCACGACACTGTATACGGTGTACGTCAGCCCCATGTTGGAATACCCACTACCAGTATGGAACCCGTACCTGGTCAATCATATCAAGAAATTGGAGAAAATGCAGAGGTTTGCTACGAAACTAGTATCGGAGCTAAAGTGTATATCATATGAAGAGAGTTTAAGAGAACTGAGCTTGAGAACACTAGAGGAAAGTACAGGGATGATAAATTAACAACATATAAAATACTAAGAGCAATTGATTGGATGGATAAGGACGGATTGTGTGAGAGATGGGAAACAGGAACACGAAGGCAACTCTGGAATTTACAAAGACAGATGAATCACAGGGATGGGGTGTTAGGAATTATTTATTCAGCTTAAGAGTAATCTAATCAGGGAATTCAACGACCTGGAGACCGGAGTGGTAGAGGGAAGATAAATACATAGCTTGAAGAAAAGGTAGAATAAGGCTCTCGAAACCTGAAAAGTTTGAACCTGGTGGAGTCCATAGAAGAGGCTGAGACAGGTGCTGAGACTCGATCCCTGCAGCCACGTATAGGCGAGTACACACAAAGACAATGAGAAAAAAATAATTTTTAATTCTGGGCCCAAGTTCTCAGGGGAGACAGAGTGCCAAGAATGGGAGACAAGAAATGTGAGGAAGAATATACAGAAAGGAAGATGGCAGGGAAGGGAGTGGGTGGGAAAGGGAAACAAGATGGCAGGGAAGGGAAAAGATGGTGTGGAAAGGAAATAAGATGGCAGGAAAGAGAAACAAAAAGGTTTATTAATGCTAAATTAGACACATATGCAACTCTTGGGTATCTTTATTGAGGAAACGTTTCGCCACACAGTGGCTTCATCAGTCCATACGCAGAAGAAACTTGAAGAACAGGAGGAGAATGAGGTAATCAGTCCCTCAACCTTGAGTCGATGTGGTCAGTCCATCAGTCTTGAGTAGAATACGGCATATGAGCGGAGAAGCAGCTTATAAACCGTATGGCAGGAGAGGTGCAGCAGTCGTAGGTGGTGTCACATTTGTTCAATGTTGAAGTAGGTCGTGCCCAAGTGTTAGGCAAGCGAAGAAATCCCAAGTATTAAGATCCCAAGAAGTTGCAGTGTCTGACAGGATTGTAGATCACGCTTGCCTAACACTTGGGCACGACCTTGGGTACGACCTACTTCCACATTGAACAAATGTGACACCACCTACGACTGCTGCACCTCTCCTGCCATACGGTTTATAAGCTGCTTCTCCGCTCATATGCCGTATTCTATTCAAGATTGATGGACTGACCACATCGACTCAAGGTTGAGGGACTGATTACCTCATTCTCCTCCTGTTCTTCAAGTTTCTTCTGCGTATGGACTGATGAAGCCACTGTGTGGTGAAACGTTTCCTCAATAAAGATACCCAAGAGTTGCACATGTGTCTAATTTAACAACGTGTCGGTTCTCTGAACCATTCATCTATAAACGCTTATTAATACGTAGATACCATAGGAGAGAAACATTATTTGCAACTGTTTACACGGGAACCTGGAGTCTACCTGAAGGGTATTCCAGGGATCAACGCCCCCGCAGCCCGGTTAACGACCAGGTCACCAATACTTCTCACTGGGGGTATTTTGCACCGCCTGGCCAGTCTTTTTACTTTTGTAGGGAGTGATTTCTGTGTGCAGATTCGGGACCATTCTTTCTAGGATTTTCCAACTATGGATTATGATATATATCCCTCGCCTGCATTCCAACGAGTACGAGTCTAGATCTTCAATTTCACCTGCTTTGAACGGAGATGTTAGGGAAGCTAGGGGAGATAGGAAGGAAGAGCAAGTAGAGAACTAAGCCAGTAGAACTAACTTCCATCTACCTACTGTATTGTTAGGTAAGACACATATGCAACAGTTAGGTATCTTTATTTCGAAACGTTTCGCCAACACAGTAGGCTTCTTCAGTCGAATACAGAAAAGTTGACAGAAGAGACGTGAAGACGATGTAATCAATCCATCACCCTTGAAGTTTTGAGGTGGTCAGTCCCTCAGTCTGGAGAAGAGTTGTTCCATAGTCTGAAACAATATGGAGTTGAATATACCTTATATACCGCCAGGAGGTGAGGTATAGACCACAGGTAGAGATAAGAATGTAGTCGTTTATACCATTTTAATGTTCACTCTGTCAGACACTGTAATACAATGGTATCTTGGTACAAAACAGAAAACAACTTGGACAACTTCTACTAGTGAGAATGGCTGGATCTGAGAGGGACCTGACCTCCCAACGACTACATTCTTATCATTACTAGTGACCTACATCTCACTTCCAGGTGGTATATAAGGCTCCATCCTGTCACTTCAACTCCATATTGTTTCAGACTATGGAACAATACTCTTCTCCAGACTGAGGGACTGACCACCTCAGAACTTCAAGGGTGATGGATTGATTACATCGTGTTCACGTCTCTTCCATCAATTTTTCTGTATTCGACTGAAGAAGCCTACTGTGTAGGCGAAACGTTTTGAAATACAGATACCTAACTGTTGCATATGTGTCTTGCCTAATGTTGCGAATAAGAAATTTTTTAAAGAACTTCAGAATGTGGCCTGTTACCATTTATTTCTTATGCAACAAGATTTTTGGATCCGAGTTATTTAAAGGTATTTTAGAGTCTAGGGGAAATAATTTCAACTGGGAAACTCCATAGAATAATATTCAAATTTATTAAAGCATTTAAATACAATACTTTATCTTCTCTTTGTAGTTAATGTAACTTAATACTTTGTACAATAAATTTACCATATACATTTAGTTCAAAATCATGGAAATGTCACATTAACAAGGAAGTTTAATTATTCTTCCTGTATTTAAGTCTTCCTTAACATTTACGTCTTTGTCTTAACAAGACTGTAAACTCAAAATACAAAAGGTACAAGATTTAACAAGACTTTTGAATCTGGCCGTAAAGTATCTCTATGGATTACTGAACTGACCAAGAATATAAATATCAAAAGAATCTTTCAGAGCAATTAGGAACAAACTGAGTCAACTCTAGAGTCCAATTCTCAAAACCATTCAAACTGTACACCGTAAGAGCCAATATACGATCAGTTGTCAGGGCTAGAGCAGGGAGCAGACTTGCATTTTCAGTTTCAGCTAAAGGAAGAACTGTCGAAACTGGTACGATACTAGGGTGGTAAGCCTTAAGTTGGTTTATGTGATAAGTACGTTTTGCTTTTCTCTTTCCTGGAGTTTGTAGTACATAATTTACCTCATTGAGCCGCTCAATCACTTCCAAAGGACCTTCGTATCTAGGTTGCAGAGCGTGTCCAGGTAAGAATTTCTGTGCCATCACACTGTCACCTGGTTTGAAGAAACGAGAGCGTGTGTGTTTGTCATAACAATGCTTCATCTTGGGTTGGGCCTTAGCTAAGTTTTTTGAGGCTAATTCCCTCAGTTGTGACAAACGCTTTTCCATTAGAGTTGGAGTTGTTTTAAACGAGGGTTCTGATTTTCCGGTCTATGAATCTTTTAGTACGGCGAGGGGGCCGCGTACTTGGTGTCCGTAAATTAATTCAAATGGACTAAACCCAGTGCTTTCTTGTTCGCTTTCCCTTAAGGCGAACAAGAGGAATGGTATTCCTTCGTCCCAATCTCTGGAAAACTGCTCGCAGTACGCTCTCATCATTGATTTTAATGTTTGATGAAATCGTTCGAGGGCTCCTTGCGACTGAGGGTGATAAGCAACAGAAAATACGGACTTAATTCCGAGGCGAGATAAGGCATCACGAAACATCTTAGAGGTAAAATTTGAACCTTGATCGGATTGAATTATTCGGGGAATCCCCACCTGTGAGAAAAAATTTTGTAAAGCTCGAACTATGATGCGAGAATTAATTTTTCTCAAAGGGATAGCCTCCGGATATCGAGTAACGACATCCATAATTGTAAACAGATATTGATTCCCTTGTTTAGTCCTGGGTAACGGACCAACACAATATATTATCAGGCGTGAGAAGGGCTCACCACTGACGGGAATCGGAATGAGGGGAACTGGTGGAGGTGTGTGCGAAGGTTTGCCGGTCACTTGGCAGACTTGACAACCTTTTAGATAGCTTTCCACAGTCTCCTTCATTCTGGGCCAATGAAAATGCTTGGCTATTTTTCCCAGCGTTTTCTTTACTCCCAAATGTCCTCCCATGGGACTATGGTGGGCGAAACTAATAGCCAATTCTCTAAAGGTGCTAGGTAGCACTACTAAATGTTTGCTGGTAGACAGATGATCGTCGGAAGACAAAAGAGACTTTTCCTTTCTCATTAATATACCATTAGCAAGATAGTAACAATTGTCCAGGTCTTGGGCGTCGTCTTCTGCAATAGCTATCTCTCGTAATTTCTCTAGGGATGGATCAAGGAACTGATCCCTTATTAAATCTTCTTTCGATAGCATTTTAATATCAGAATCTTGAAAAGGGCCGATCATAGAATATTTCAGATTTGAAGATCCGGGTTGTAAGGATCGACTGAACAATAAATCGAGACCTAAATCTTCGCCTTCACTTAGGACTTCAGTTGATAAAGGATTTTGAGGCGCTCTAGACATTGCTCTAGTTATAACATTGAGAGGAAATAAGGTAGGAGCCTCTTTTCGAGCTTCTATGGCATAGTTAATGTCAGTAGAATTATCAATAACTAGAGGCTCTCGGCTTATACCCGGATAGTCTAGATCATTGTCTATGAGTAGTCAACGCCCTGAATAGGAAAAGTTTCACTGGATATACCCACCGACACAAAGCCAGTATAGGTTGGGGTTTGGATGTATATCCTGTGAAGAGGCACTCTTATAATGGCGCCTCCATAGGCTTCTAATAAGACATCTAGCTTTGTGCGAGTCATATCACTTACGGGAAGTATGTCCTGCTTCAACAATGTTAAATAACTTCCAGTATCACGGAAGGAATTAATTTCAACTAATTGAGTCTCGTCTATTCCAACTTTCACTTTAGCAAAGTAGGGACTCATAGCTGAGTGAATATCTTTTTCTGAAACAGCTCTAGTATTGAGTCATCTAGAATGACTACTGATCCGTTCTTGTGAACCTTGTTCGGTACTAGGGTTCAGTTTCTTTTGAGATGTCGATGAAGATATTACCTGAGTTGGGAAACGAAGTCGCTCGTTCCTGGTATCCCTCTCTAGCCAATAACAGTGTTTCCTTAAATGCCCTTTCTTATTACAATAAGTGCAGTTCAACTCACTGTTATGCCTTAGTGGTTTTGAACTTTTCCTAGAGTTAGATCTAAATTTATTATTAATGGGCGTGAAGGCATCATAGGAGATCGGGCAAGGATTCTGTATGCGACGCATCTCTGTAAGATTGGATCGTCCTTTCTTAGGGGCATATTTAGTCACTGTTTCCTTACTTTTTGTTTCGCCAATCAGTTGTTGAGATATTTCATAATTATCGGCGAGCGAGGCTGTTTCTAGTATATTTACTCTGGGGCAACTAATCAAATACCTATGCAAGTCTTCTGGTAAAATATTATAGAAATCCTCGTGCAGGATCAATTGGGAAAGACTTTCCATAGATTTACAGTTAGAAGCTCTACACCATCTCTCAAAAGCGATTTTCTTTTCACGTGCAAAATCTACATACGACTGAGTTGGCTGGCGTTTTAATGCTCTAAAGGTTTTGTGATAACTTACTGGGAGGAGATCATAAGCCTCTAGGATAGTCTTCTTAACGGAATCATAATCCACATATTTCTCAAAAGGTAACGTAGCCGTACAACTTTGAGCTTTACCAGACAACGAAGTATGTAATAAGGTTGCCCAGTGTTGTCGGGGCCAGCGCATAGCACGGGCTTGATTCTCAAAGACTTCAAAATAAGTATCTAAATCTCCGTCATTAAACCTTGGAACCATAGATGCAGCTTTCTGTATATTGAAAGAATCATTTGAGGATTCAGTACATCTTTCACTCACATTTCCTTGTTGTTGTTGTCTTATATAGCGGAGCGTTTCCCTTTGAAAGTCTTCATTTAATTTACGCTGAGCCTCAATTTGAGCAGTCTGTAAAATAATTAGTCTCTCAAATTTCTCAAACTGACTTTGAGAAATATGCCCCGATGGTATCGAAAATGAGGGAATTGAACTGGCGGTATGTGAATATTCCTTTGGACGTGCACCTTGGTGAGGGCCAGGCTGACCATTAATAGGAATTCCTTCAGTAACGGGCGAATGCCGAACAGCGGCTGCACCCTTCACGTCTCTTATATCAATTTTTCTGTATTCGACTGAAGAAGCCTACTGTGTAGACGAAACGTTTTGAAATACAGATACCTAACTGTTGCATATGTGTCTTGCCTAACAACCTGTCGGTATTTTATACCATTTTAATATTTACCTACTGTATTCCAAAGCTTCACTCCCCAACTAACATTCCCAAGCTTCAAGCCCTAGTGGTAGTAGTAGTAGTAGTAGCAGTAACAGTAATAGGTGCAGAAGTAGCAGCAGTAGTAGTAGCAGTACTAGTAGCACTAGAAGTACCAGTTGTAGTCGTATGTTCTAATGTTGTTATTGTACTAAACGAAATTTCATTAACAGTAATACATAGTATTAGTAGCATTAATAACAGCATAGTACTTTGCCTGACTCCTCATTATCCTTGCTTATTATAACTCACCACACGCTTTCACAGCATCATGGTAATTATCACAACATCGTAACATTGACAGTGTCACCGTCAGGAGTGAAGAGTAGGTAGACACAGCTGTCAGCTTGTTGCACCCAGACAATGGTTAACTTTTACCATAACAAAACCTTACTATTTATCGTGACGTTCTCACACATCTGAAAATACATTACCTGATTTGTTTTCAGTTTGTGTTCTCACACATCTTAAAATACATTACCTGATTTGTTTTCAGTTTGTGTTCTCACACATCTTAAAATACATTACCTGATTTGTTTTCAGTTTGTGTTCTCACACATCTTAAAATACATTACCTGATTTGTTTTCAGTTTGTGTTCTCACACATATTAAAATACATTACCTGATTTGTTTTCAGTTTGTGTTCTCACACATCTTAAAATACATTATCTGATTTGTCTTCCTACAATAAATTTCACAGAGGGTCACGTAAGCCATAATTATACATGCTCCGTTTTTTATGTAACTAATTTAACATTGCGTTAATTCAATATAAAAATGATCGTTCATTCCTGAGAGAATAGTTTACCTCCGGAGGCAATCAACCATATATCCCATGGTCACTATACCATGTTGTTCTACATCATATGGTCACTATACCATGTTGTTCTACATCACATGGTCACTATACGATGTTCTACATCACATGGTCACTATACCATGTTGTTCTACATCACACGGTCACTATACCATGTTGTTCTACATCACATGGTCACTATACCATGTTGTTCTACATCACATGGTCACTATACCATGTTGTTCTACATCACATGATCACTATACCATGTTGTTCTACATCACATGGTCACTATACCATGTTGTTCTACATCACATGGTCACTATACCAGGTTGTTCTACATCACATGGTCACTATACCATGTTCTACATCACATGGTCACTATACCATGTTGTTCTACATCACATGGTCACTATACCATGTTGTTCTACATCACATGGTCACTATACCATGTTGTTCTACATCATATGGTCACTATACCATGTTGTTCTACATCACATGGTCACTATACCATGTTGTTCTACATCATATGGTCACTATACCATGTTGTTCTACATCATATGGTCACTATACCATGTTGTTCTACATCACATGGTCACTATACCATGTTGTTCTACATCACATGATCACTATACCATGTTGTTCTACATCACATGGTCACTATACCATGTTGTTCTACATCACATGGTCACTATACCATGTTGTTCTACATCACATGGTCACTATACCATGTTCTACATCACATGGTCACTATACCATGTTCTACATCACATGGTCACTATACCATGTTGTTCTACATCACATGGTCACTATACCATGTTCTACATCACATGGTCACTATACCATGTTGTTCTACATCACATGGTCACTATACCATGTTCTACATCACATGGTCACTATAAAATGTTCTACATCACATGGTCACTATACCATGTTCTACATCACATGGTCACTATACATGTTGTTCTACATCACATGGTTTCTATACCATGTTCTACATCACATGGTCACTATACCATGTTGTTCTACATCACATGGTCACTATACCATGTTCTACATCACATGGTCACTATACCATGTTCTGCATCACATGGTCACTATATCATGTTCTACATCACAGTCACTTTACAATGTTGTTCTAAAGCACATGGTCACCATACCATGTTGTCCTATATCACATGGTCACTATATCGTGTTGTTTTACATCACATGATCACTATACCATGTTCTACATCACATGGTCACTATACCATGTTGTTCTACATCACATGGTCACTATACCATGTTGTTCTACATCACATGATCACTATACCATGTTGTTCTACATCACATGGTCACTATACCATGTTGTTCTACATCACATGGCCACTATACCATGTTGTTCTACATCACATGGTCACTATACCATGTTCTACATCACATGGTCACTATACCATGTTGTTCTACATCACATGGTCACTATACCATGTTGTTCTACATCACATGGTCACTATACCATGTTGTTCTACATCATATGGTCACTATACCATGTTGTTCTACATCACATGGTCACTATACCATGTTGTTCTACATCATATGGTCACTATACCATGTTGTTCTACATCATATGGTCACTATACCATGTTGTTCTACATCACATGGTCACTATACCATGTTGTTCTACATCACATGATCACTATACCATGTTGTTCTACATCACATGGTCACTATACCATGTTGTTCTACATCACATGGTCACTATACCATGTTGTTCTACATCACATGGTCACTATACCATGTTCTACATCACATGGTCACTATACCATGTTCTACATCACATGGTCACTATACATGTTGTTCTACATCACATGGTCACTATACCATGTTCTACATCACATGGTCACTATACCATGTTGTTCTACATCACATGGTCACTATACCATGTTCTACATCACATGGTCACTATAAAATGTTCTACATCACATGGTCACTATACCATGTTCTACATCACATGGTCACTATACATGTTGTTCTACATCACATGGTTTCTATACCATGTTCTACATCACATGGTCACTATACCATGTTGTTCTACATCACATGGTCACTATACCATGTTCTACATCACATGGTCACTATACCATGTTCTGCATCACATGGTCACTATATCATGTTCTACATCACAGTCACTTTACAATGTTGTTCTAAAGCACATGGTCACCATACCATGTTGTCCTATATCACATGGTCACTATATCGTGTTGTTTTACATCACATGATCACTATACCATGTTCTACACCACATGGTCACTATACCATGCTCTATACCACATGGTCACTATACCATGTTCTACACCACATGGTCACTATACCATGCTCTGTACCACATGGTCACTATACCACATTCTACATCACATGGTCACTATACCATGTTCTACATCACATGGTCACTATACCATGTTCTACATCACATGGTCACTATACCATGTTCTACATCACATGGTCACTATACCATGTTTTACATCACATGGTCACTATACCATGTTCTACATCACATGGTCACTATACCATGTTCTACATCACATGGTCACTATACCATGTTCTACATCGCATTGTCACTATACCATGTTTTACATCACATGGTCACTATACCATGTTTTACACCACATGGTCACTATACCATGTTCTACATCGCATGGGCACTACACCATGTTCTACAACACATGGTCACTTAACATGTTCTGCATCATATGGTCACTATACCATGTTCTAAATCACATGGTCACTATACCATTTTGTTCTACATCACATGGTCACTATATCACGTTCTACATCACATGGTCACTATACCATGTTCTCCATCACATGGTCACTATACCATGTACATCACATGGTCACTATACCATGTTCTACATCACATGGTCGCTATACCATGTTCTCCATCACATGGTCGCTATACCATGTTGTACACCACATGATCACTATACGATGTTCTACATCACATGAACATTATACCATGTTCTACATCACATGGTTACTATACCATGTTGTACATCACATGGTTACTATACCATGTTGTACATCACATGGTCACTATACCATGTTCTACATCCCATGGTCACTATACTATGTTCTACATCACATGGTTACTATACCATGTTGTACATCACATGGTCACTATACGATGTTCTACATCACATGGTCACTATACCATGTTCTCCATCACATGGTCGCTATACCATGTTGTACACCACATGATCACTATACGATGTTCTACATCACATGAACATTATACCATGTTCTACATCACATGGTTACTATACCATGTTGTACATCACATGGTTACTATACCATGTTGTACATCACATGGTCACTATACCATGTTCTACATCACATGGTCACTATACATCACATGATAATGTTGTTCTACATACATCATACAATGCTACAACACATGATCACTATTCAATGTTGCTATACATTACATGGTCACTATATCATATTGTTCTACACTACATGGTCACTAAAAGATGTTATACATCACATGGTGATGTATACATCACTATACCATGTTGCTCTAAAACACATGCTCACTATACCATACTGCTCTACAACATACTGTCATTATACCATGTTCTACAACACATGGTCACTATACCATGTTCTACAACACGTGGTCACTATACCATGTTGTTCTACATGGTTACTGTACCATGTTGTTCTGCATCACATGGCCATTACACCTTGTTCTACATCACGTGGTCACTATACCATGTTCTGCATCATGTGGTCACTATACCATGTTCTAAATCACATGGTAACTATACCATTTTCTTCTACATCACATGGTCACTATACCATGTTCTGCATCACATGGTTACTATACCATGTTGTACATCACATGGTCATTATACCATGTTCTACATCACATGGTCACTATACTATGTTGTTCTACATCACATGGTCACTATACTATGTTGTTCTATGTCACATATTCACTATACCATGTTGTACATCACATGGTCATTATACCATGTTCTACAACACATGGTCATTATATTATGTGGTTCTATATCACATGGTCACTATACCATGTTCTGCATCACATGGTCACTATACCATGTTCCGCATCACATGGTCACTATGCTATGTTGTTCTTCATCACATGGTCACTATACTATGTTGTTCTATGTCACATGGTCACTATATCATGTTCTGCATCACATGGTCACTATACCATGTTGTTCTACATGGTCACTATGCCATGTTCTACATTACATGGTCACTATACCATGTTCTACATCACATGGTCACTATACCATGTTGTTCTACATGGTCACTATACCATGTTGTTCTACATGGTCACTATACCATGTTCTGCATCACATGGTCACTATACCATGTTCTACATCCCATTGTCATTATACCATGTTCTAATTCACGTGGTCACTATACCATGTTCTGCATCAAATGGTCATTATACCATGTTCTGCATCACATGGTCACGATACCATGTTCTACATCACATGGTCACTATACCATGTTCTGCATCACATGGTCACTATACCATGTTCTAATTCACATGGTCATTATACCATGTTCCAATTCACATGGTCACTATACCATTTTGTTCTACATAACATGGTCACGATACCATGTTCTACATCACATGGTCACTATACCATGTTCTAAATCACATGGTCATTATACCATGTTCTGCATCACATGGTCACTATACCATGTTCTACATCACATGGTCACGATACCATGTTCTATCACAGGGTCACTATACCATGTTGTTCTGCATAATATGGTCTCTATACCATGTTCTACACCACATGGTCACTATACCATGCTCTATACCACATGGTCACTATATCATGTTCTACACCACATGGTCACTATACCATGCTCTACATGGTCACTGTATCATGTTGTTCTGCATCACATGGTCACTATACCATGTTCAACATCACATGGTCATTATACCATGTTGTTGCACATCACATAGTCAAAATATCATATTATTCTAAATCACATCGTCACTATATCATGTTCTACATCACATGGTCACTATAGTATGTTCTACATCACATGGTCATTATATAGTGTTTTGCTACAACACATGGTCACTATTCAATGTTGCTATACATCACATCCTCACTATATCATATTGTTCTACACCACATGGTCACTAAAAGATGTTATACATCACATGGTGATGTATACATCACTATACCATGCTACTCTACAATATATGGTCATTATACCATGTTCTACAACACATGGTCACTATACCATGTTCTACAACACGTGGTCACTATACCATGTTGTTCTACATTGTTACTATACCATGTTGTTCTACATCATATGGTCATTATACCATGTTCTAGAACACATGGTCGCTATGCCATGTTCTACAACACATGGTCACTATACCATGTTCTACAACACATGGTCACTATACCATGTTCTACAACACATGGTCATTATACCATGTTCTAGAACACATGGTCGCTATGCCATGTTCTACAACACATGGTCACTATACCATGTTCTACAACACATGGTCACTATACCATGTTCTACAACACATGGTCATTATACCATGTTCTAGAACACATGGTCGCTATGCCATGTTCTACAACACATGGTCACTATACCATGTTCTACAACACATGGTCACTATACCATGTTCAACAACACATGGTCATTATACCATGTCGTTCTATGTCATATGATGACTATACAATGTTATTTTTCACCATAAGAACACTATACCATGTTCTACATCACTGGGTCACTACTGTCTTGGTCAACACCATATTGTAATTACACCATGTTGTTGTACACCACATGGTCATTACATAGTGCTCTACATAAGATGCTCACTACACTAAGTTGTTCTACATTACACGGTCTCTATAACATTTTGTTCTATATCACATGATCATTATAACACGATAATCTACAATATAATCACAATATAATATTGTTCTACAACATTTTACTTTACTAAGTTGTTCTGCATCATGTTGAACAAAACATGGTCACTATTCAATGATGTTCTACACCACGTGTTCTCTATATAATGTTGTTATACATCACATGGTCACTATATCATGTTCTGCATTACATGGTCACTATATCATGTTCTACATCACATGGTCACTATACTATGTTGTTCTATATCACATGGTCACTATACCACATTCTACATCACATGGTCACTATTCGATGTTCTACATCACATGGTCACTATACTATGTTATTCTACATCACATGGTCACTATACTATGTTGTTCTATATCACATGGTCACTATACTATGTTGTTCTGCATCACATGGTCACTATACCATGTTCTGCATCACATGGTCACTATACCATGTTCTACATGGTCACTATATCATGTTGTTCTGCATCACATGGTCACTATACCATGTTCTACATCACATGATCACTGGATGGTGGCCTGGTGGCCTGGTGGCTAAAGCTCCCGCTTCACACACGGAGGGCCCGTTTTCGATTTCCGGCGGGTGGAAACGTTTCGACACGTTTCTTTACACCTGTTGTCCTGTTCACCTAGCAGCAAATAGGTACCTGGGTGTTAGTCGACTGGTATGGGTCGCATCCTGGGGGACAAGATTAAGGACCCCAATGGAAATAAGTTAGACAGTCCTCGATGACGCACTGACTTTCTTGGGTTATCCTGGGTGGCTAACCCTCCGGGGTTAAAAATCCGAACGAAATCTTATCTTACCATGCTGTTCTACATCACATGGTCACTATACCATGTTCTACATCACATGATCACTGTACCATGCTGTTCTACATCACATGGTCACTATACCATGTTCTACATCACATGATCACTGTACCATGCTGTTCTACATCACATGGTCACTATACCATGTTCTACATCACATGATCACTGTACCATGCTGTTCTACATCACATGGTCACTATACCATGTTCTACATCTTATGGTTACCATCATATACTCACTATAACATATTATACATAACATAGTAACTACACAATGGTGTTCTGCATTACATAGTCATTGTACAACCGTCACTATAGTATGGTGTTTTATATCACATGGTGGCTATACCATGTTGTTCAATACCACATGTTCACTATACCCCTTTTTCTGTAATTCTGTACTTGGTCATTATAACATGTTGTTTCGCGTCACATGATCAGTCTATCATGTTGTTTAGTATCAGATTATCACTATACCATGTTGTTCTTTCACATAATGTGCTATGTTGTTTTCTGTCATTTCGTTATTATACGATGTTGTTCTATATCACATGGACACTATATCACGTTGTTCAGTAACACATGGACACTATATCACGTTGTTCAGTAACACATGGACACTATATCACGTTGTTCAGTAACACATGGACACTATATCACGTTGTTCAGTAACACATGGACACTATATCACGTTGTTCAGTAACACATGGACACTATATCACGTTGTTCAGTAACACATGG
Organism: Cherax quadricarinatus; assembly: GCF_038502225.1. Lineage (NCBI taxonomy): Eukaryota > Metazoa > Arthropoda > Malacostraca > Decapoda > Parastacidae > Cherax > Cherax quadricarinatus. The sequence continues at coordinate 5,234,135 of NC_091323.1, read as the reverse complement.
ACACTATATCACGTTGTTCAGTAACACATGGACACTATATCACTTTGTTCAGTAACACATGGACACTATATCACGTTGTTCAGTAACACATGGACACTATATCACGTTGTTCAGTAACACATGGACACTATATCACGTTGTTCAGTAACACATGGACACTATATCACGTTGTTCAGTAACACATGGACACTATATCACGTTGTTCAGTAACACATGGACACTATATCACGTTGTTCAGTAACACATGGACACTATATCACGTTGTTCAGTAACACATGGACACTATATCACGTTGTTCAGTAACACATGGACACTATATCACGTTGTTCAGTAACACATGGTCACTATAGAATGTTGTTATTTTTCTCACGGTTCCTATACCATGTTGTTCTTTATCACATATTCACAATGCCATGTTGTTCTATTTTCATGTGAACACTGTACCGTGTTCTTCTATATCACATGGTCATTGTACAGTGTTCTACATCTCATGGCCACTGTACCATGTTGTTCTTTATCACAAGTCGCTATACCATGTTGTTATATATCACATGTTCACTATGCCATGTTGTTCTGTTACAAAGAGCCTCTAAACTATGGTGTTCTTCATCTCATGACCACTATACGATGAATAACATCTCATGACCACTATGCTATGATGTTATTCATCTCATGACCACCATGCTATGATGTTATTCATCTCATGGCCACCATGCTATGATGTTATTCATCTCATGACCACCATGCTATGATGTTATTCATCTCATGGCCACCATGCTATGATGTTATTCATCTCATGACCACCATGCTATGATGTTATTCATCTCATGACCACCATGCTATGATGTTATTCATCTCATGACCACCATGCTATGATGTTATTCATCTCATGACCACCATGCTATGATGTTATTCATCTCATGACCACCATGCTATGATGTTATTCATCTCATGGTTGTTCTTCAACGTTATTCTCGTGTATTTAAATGCAGATTTAGGGAGATAATTCTGCAAAGGTGTGTTGATCCTCCTCCTGGTTCTCTGAGTTCTATATTTCCTCCTGCTTTTATTCTGACTTCTTCCTCCTGTTCTGTTCCTCCTGTTTCTCCTCCTCTTCCTTCTCTTCATCCGTTGTTGCTGCAGCAACAGAAGCAACAGTGTCATCATTAACATTATCAACAATAATATATCATCATTATTATTGGCAGCTGCTGTTACATTATCGAAGGAACGGTAACAGTGCGAATATCGCAACAGTAATAACAGCTGCAGCAGGGATAACAATAATAGTAGCTGCAGCAGGGATAGCAGGAATGGTAACAGCAGGTGCAGCAGGGATAACAACGATAGTAACAGCAGCTGCAACAGGTATAATAGCAATAAAAACAGAAGCTGCAGCAGGGATAACATCAACAGTAATAGAAGCTGCATTAGGGATAAAAGCAGCACTAACTGAAGCTGCAGCCCCTATAGCAGCAACAGTAACAGCAGTTGCAGTTTCACCAGTAAATGTAGCAGCAAGCAGCAACAACAACAGCGGCGGTAGCAACAAGAGAAATAACAACAGCAGTAACATCGCGATTAGCAGCATTGGCTGCAACACTTCGACAGCAGCAGCGACAGCATTAACGATAGTAAATACTGTCACATCAATAAAAACAACGCCAACAGCTGTTATTGCAGCAATTAACAGTAGCAGCAACATCAACGTAGCAAGTAACATTAACAGTAACAACAACAGTAGTAACAGCGGAGACAGTTCCAACAGGAAGAACAGAAACAACAGCATCGGTAGTGAAGGTGATAACAGCAAAAAAATAACAACAGCAGTTGCAGCAGAAGCAACAACAACGGCTATGGCAACAACAGTAAATACAGTAAAAGGTTCAGCAACGGCAACGACAGCAGCAATAGCAACAACAGCAACAGAAGCAATACCAACATCAGCTGCAGAGGACTGTGGTTGCAGGGGTCGATTCACAGCTCCTGGCCCCGCCTCTCTGCAGGTCGCTACTAGGTCCGCTCTCTCCCTGCTCCAGGAGCTTTATCGTATCTCCTAGTGTGTGTGTGTGTGTGTGTGTGTGTGTGTGTGTGTGTGTGTGTGTGTGTGTGTGTGTGTGTGTGTGTGTGTGTACGTGTGGTTGTCTGTAAGGATGTGTGCGCGTGCGTGTGCGTGAGCGTGCGTGTGTGCAGGAGAGGCTAGAGGGCAGCAGTGGTAGTATTCTCTGGGTGCCGGTGGAGTGTACACACAGCGCCGTATTAATCCTGAATCACTCACGCGTTCCACAACACCCGGAGCCACGGCTCTTGTAGGCTCCCGGCTCTTACTCTAGAGACCTAGGCTCTTATATTCAACTCTTACTACTATATACCTAGCTCCTAGTATTCTATCTTCAACTGCTTCCCTTTTCTGTGATCCTTTACACATACGTCTGTACATACGACTTCTAACACCTAAAATCATTCTCAAAAGCTCTTCCCTGACAGACTAACATCTAGCAAGATCAAGACTTTCCTTACAATCTCCCACCATCACCGTCACCTCATCTCAACCAGACAATATATCTACTCGCCATGAAAATACATAACTCTTCGTTCTTCTACCTCAATAAGTCCATCACTTTAGACCACAGGAAACACTGGGCTAAACACATCTTCATTACCCCAGTACTAACTACATTTCCACACCCATCCCTCACTTGTCCAGCATGTGTACACAACACTGACCCAGCACATCCCCACACTCCATGTATCACCTTAACCAAGGATACATACATAGGTGCTTCAAGATACCAAGCGCTGCCTGGCTAGTTTTGTACCAACATCACAGAAAATTAGAAAAGTATCAGATAAAATAAGGGAAAGAAAGCAAAATACAAGATGGAGAAATTAGCAAAATAACATGACTATAACAGAGAACAAAATAACATTATTATATTATTATTATTATTATTATTATTATTATTATTATTATTATTATTATTATTATTATTATTATTATTATTATTATTATTATTATTATTATTTTTGCTACTACTACTACAACTACATCTGCTACTATCACTACTACTACTACTACTACTACTACTACTACTACTACTACTACTACTACTACTACTACTACAACTACTACTACTACTACTACTACTACTACTACAACTACTACTACTACTACTACTACTACTACTACTACTACTACTACTACTACTACTACTACTACTACTACTACTGATAATAATAATTGTTATTTTGTTTTCGCTTATATTCAATCATAATTATTATTATTTTATTAAAAAACTTAATATAATTCAAACGAAAAGGTAAAATATGACACAAAATTAATTAACAAAATAACAAGAGTATACTAGCAATATATAGTATATGTGTGGACACATGTGTGGACACATGTGTGGACACATGTGTGGATACATATGTGTAGACACATATGTGTGGACACTCGTGGTTGTGTGTGTTTTGCTGAGTAACTCTACATTTGTCCTAAGAACTACGACCATGAAGTTCCTCTCTAGGACACCTCGGAAATGCAAAAATGACCTAATGTGATTATGGAGTCCGATGGACTCGAGTGTCACTTGTGACACAATGCTTAGTTTGTGTGTGTGTACTCGCCTATTTGTACTCACCTATTTGTGGTTGCAGGGGTCGATTCATAGCTCCTGGCCCCGCCGCTTCACTGGTTGCTACTAGGTCCTTTTCCTGCTCCATGAGCGTTATCATACCTCGTCTTAAAACTATGTATGGTTCCTGCCTCCATTACGTCACTTTCTTGGCAATTCCACTTCATGACAACTCTATGACTGAATAAATACTGCCTAACATCCCTTTGACTCATGGGAGTCTTCAACTTCCAATCGTGACCCCTTGCTTCCGTGTCCCATCTCTGGAACATCCTGTGTGTGTGTGTGTGTGTGTGTGTGTGTGTGTGTGTGTGTGTGTGTGTGTGTGTGTGTGTGTGTGTATGTGTGTGTGTGTGTCTGTGTGTGTGTGTGTGTGTGTGTGTGTGTGTGTGTGTGTGTGTGTGTGTGTGTCTGTCTGTGTCTGTGTCTGTGTCTGTGTCTGTCTGTGTGTGTGTGTGTGTGTCTGTGTGTCTATGTATGTGTGTGTCTGTGTGTGTGTCTGTGTGCGTGTGTCTGCGTGTACACACCTAATTGTGGTTTCAGGGGTCGAGACTCAGCTCCTGGCCCCGCCTCTCATTGACCGCTACTGAGTCCCCCCTCTCCCTGCTCCATGAGCTTTATCATACCTCTTCTTAAAGCTATGTATGTATGTTTGTGTGTGTGTGTGTGTGTGTGTGTGCTTGTCCTATTTTCACTAGTATCTTCAAATAGTTCTCTTAAATTGTTAGTGGTTGTATCACTTATTGTATTCGCTTTGAATTTATTGTTTATCTGCCACTCTGTTTATGGTAAAAAAATGACTTGCATTCCTCTGGCACCATTTTTTCTCAACTTTAAATTGTGTCGTCTTGTTGACCTTCTTGCAGGCACTAAAAAGTCTTATTATGTCTCCTCTTCTTCCCCTTTATAAACCAGCACGAGAGTCGTTAGTGCTAAAAATATTTCATGATGTAACACGTATGTATCACTTCGTAACACCTGTAACACTTCGTAACACACAGGTGTCACTTCGTAACACACATGTATCACTTCTGGTAGGCATTTTGCGGCTCTCCTTTCAACCTTTTCTAAAGTCTCCAAACATCTGTGAGCACCACGATGTTTATTACAATTCTGGTCCATCGTAACAATCTTCTTAACCATCAGTTTTTCATAATCACGCTGTAAATGGTTTAGATAATTGAAGAATAAGACAACTCTGTACATTCTGATTACTTCAGACTCGTGGTCATCCTTCACAGTTCTCTTGTACTGGACTGAAAACGTCACTGGACGCTCATTCCTTCCCACAATAAAGATTCTAAAATTTTGCACAAGTAGCACATTCTTCTCACTGTTAAATATATATCATCTTCGGGTGATATTTGCTTGACGATAATAACTGCTTGATCACTCTTGTTTTGATATATTTTTTTTTTGTTTCGGTCTCTTTATTTAGGCGGCCTTATTCCACTTGATTTCATTACATTACAAGTCAGTCATGTACATTAAATTTCACCACTTATCTATCAGTCTATTTGCTCAATTTATGCAAGTTATCCTCTAGTGATTTGCGAGCATTTTCCTTTTTTTTGGTACAATATTTATGTTTTGAAGTTTCCACACCTTGTATGTAATTTATATATATATATATATATATATATATATATATATATATATATATATATATATATATATATATATATATATATATATATATATATATATATATATATATATATATATATATATATTATATATATATTATGTCGTGCCGAATATGTAAAACTGGTCAATTAGCAAGAACTCATTTAAAATTAAGTCCTTTCTGAAATTTTCTCTTATACGTTTAAAGATATATTTTTGCATTAATGTTAATGTAAAAATTCATAATTTTGCACCAAAAGGAACTTAGAAAACTTACCTAACCTTATTATAACAAGCGTAATTTATTTTAGCCTAACCCAACTAAATATATTTTAGATTTATTTACAATAATTTAATACTAAACACATATTTTTTTCGTTAGGTTCAGAATGATTTTGGCGAAATTATTGCATACACAAATTTTCACTTGTCGTATATGGCAAGATGAGCGTTGCTATTTAAGCCAAGATCGCAAGTTCTGCCTATTTGGCATGACATATATATATATATATATATATATATATATATATATATATATATATATATATATATATATATATATATATATACATATATATATATATATATATATATATATATATATATATAAAAGTACTGGAGCCATTACTGATTTTTGTGGCAACCCTCGTTGGGCGTTGACCCCCGAAATTATCCACGGATCGGTTTGACTTGAACCCATGGCAAGTGAGCCCTAAAACTCAGCTGGCCCAGTGGTTAACACGCTGGCCTGTGAATTTTAGGACTCGCCATGGGTTCTAACTCCACCCGTTCCCTGATCTGTTTGCAATTCTATTATCCCAATTTCGTGAGTCACCCCGTAAATTGCCTCCAGTTAAACCACACCGGTGACAGTATTCTTCAACCAGATTATATTCATGTTACAAATATTCACGTTTTTCTCTCAAACGAAAAATATTTCTGTGACGCTGTTGTAACAGTTTAATAGGTGTAATATGTGGAACATAATGAAACAAAACCCAGAAGAAGCAACTTGAAAAGCAAAATAAAACACAGGATGGGGAATCGGCAGCTTAAGGTATTTTAAACTGCCACCTGAGCTCCTCGAAGAATTGTAGTTGAGAGAGTGAAGAAATGTTGAGGTGAGTGTGGGCTGCTGCGCTGTGTCCTTATACCTGAAGTATACCGGGTCATAATCAGATCTCGCGGTCCATGACCAGGTCTCGCGGCCCATGACCAGGTCTCGCGGCCCATGACCAGGTCTTGCAGTCCATGACCAAGTCTCGCGGTCCATGACCAGGTCTCGCGGCCCATGACCAAGTCTCGCAGTCCATGGCCAAGTCTCGCAGTCCATGACCAGGCCTGGCGGCCCATGACCAGGTCTCGCAGTCCGTTAGGACCTAATCACCAGGCTGTTACTGCCGGCCGCAAGCAATATAACATAGGAACTACAGCCCGGCTAGTCAAGTACCGACTCACAGTGTCTGTCCAACTCCCTGGAAATCAAATTGTTTACCAATTACTAATTTTTTGTTCCTTAAGTATTATATTCAATTTCTTCAAGTTGAACTGGCAAAAATGTTTGGCATCTTCCGTCTGTTATCAGTTCACACTTACAGTGTGAATCCCCACTAAAAAAAATCCAAAGTGGATCGCACAGCTCTTCCGCATATTCTTCTAAAACCCGACGTGATGTTCCGTCTGGATCTATTGTTTTTCTTTGTCGGTATTAAGAACTGATTCATGGCTTCCTCTCTGGATATTTCAATATCCTCCTTTCCAGCTGTCTCTCTGCTATTTAAATCTTTTACCTTGAAAGTTTTTTCAGCACTTTCAAACTTTCTATTTAATTCCTTCCACATTTCTTTTTCATCGCGAGGAAAATTGTTGTCTTTAATTCTTTATATTTTGTCTTTGATTATTTAGTGTAATTATTTTACCAAGAGGAATAAAATAAGTTAGTCTAATTTTGCTGTTATTGACTATTTTTTTGTCAAATTTCTTTCTACTTATCTTGCTATATCTGATGAGTTAGACACATGTACAACATCTGGGTATCGTTATATAATACATGAACATAATCTGATGACTGTGGAAATATGTACAGAAGACAGTGGAAGACGAGGTAATCAATCCCTCAGCCAAGAAGCAGGTGATGAGCACCCAGATGTTGCACTGGTGTCTAATTCATCATCTTGGCAGTCTTGTTGTGTTGCATCTGTATATTGATTACTGTCCTTTTTAAATCGTATTTTTATATCGTTTTTCTGGGATATTTACTTGAGAAGTTATCCCCAGACGCTCGTGATCACAGGCAGGGATACAGCCAGTCAACTAGGCTGAACGGTTGTCCTGTTTAAAGTCTCTGGTAAGTTGCTTCAATGGCTCGTTTCCGATAATGGTTACAAATGCTTACGTTTTCATAGTTCTACAGTCTCTCGATTATTTTTTATTGTTTTGTCTCTTCTTGAAATAAACTGTTTACAATGTCATTGGAGTTTCCGAACTCTTAAGATGCTGTTCCTTTTGGAATAAAATCCCTTTAAGTTCTATTACGTGTTTTTTTTTCCAGAGACATGTTGAATGCCATTCTTTAAATCTAATAGAACACGAGAGTCTTTAAATCTAATAGAACAGGAGGAACAAAGTGCATTTGTTCCTCCTGTACAGCGAATAATATACCCATTCAATTATAAAATCGTTAAAACAAAAGAGCAGCAGAGCGCTGCAGCTGGTCTAATAGCCCATGGTCTTACACCCACTGAAGACCCTCTTCGACTTGATTTTAAAGCTACTCAGTATTGTCGCTTCAATGCCGATACCTGGAAGTTTGTTGCACTTATAGCTCTACTACCAAACAAGTGTTCGTTTAAATCCTCTCTAAATCGAAATCTGTCTGAGTTACACCCACTTACCTGCTTTGTAAGCTGGTTCGATATTTTCAACACGTTACTTATATCACTTTTATTTCATTTCTGTTTCTGTTTTTCCCCTACTGCACATTTCATTTATAGTTTCCTCAAGTCTACGTCTTCCTCGGTAGGCCTTACGCCTATCGTCGTAGGAAATATTTCTGAAACATTAAAGATCTGTGTTATTTGCATGACGGTGATGAGTTAGTAACGCAAGATAATTTGCATGGTGATGGGTTAGTACCCCATGATAACCAAGACAGTAAAGCAGGTTATCTTACTTGTGTTCATCTTACCCAGGAGCCATAAATAAACACTATGTATATAGTCAAGAAATTTATCGATCATTTTTTTTTTTTTTTTGGGCAGTTCCAGATTCATAATTTATTTATTTTCAACAAAAAGATCCAATTACGAAATATTTTTCCTCTTCAGATTCAGTATTTTATGTAATTCTCATTAAATATTATGAGTTCTCAGATTTACTCTCGATCTTAATCATAAGAATACATTAAATCTGAGATTAGGATTTCAGTTTGGTTATCTTTCATTGTTTTATTTATCAGTGTTGCTTTTTCCTCTCGTTTCTTGCCAACTTTGCCTCTTCTCCACGTTCAGTAATTTCCCTCGTATATAAATTTACTTAATGTGCTTGCATTAATGTGTTTATATTATTTAACATGTTTATATAAATTGAGCTTTATAATTTGTTTATATATTTTAATGTGTTTATATTATTTGTGTTTAAATAATCTATTGTATAAATATAATTTATTATGTTTATATAATTCAACGTGTTAATGTAATTTGAAGTGTTTATATAATTTACTGTGTTTATATAGTTTCTGTAAGAGAGATTATAAAAATTTTTGTCTTATAGATTACCTTCCTTGCATCTGGTAATTTATATTTATATCATTATAAATATGTTTATTACATAATTATTAGGATTTATTACCCTAATTCTCTTCCTATTCTTTCCATTATTCATTATTTTTCTGAGAAGACAAATGATGGATTTATTCCTCTGTTAAACCAAGTCTTTTCTTCCTCGTTTTTTTCCTCATTTAACCTTTTATCTGTGTTTCAGTTTTTCCCTTTATCATCCTTACAAAGGTCCAGTTAAATGTGTAATTCCTTTTTATCTTCTATTATCTTAGTTTCCTGTTATTATCATTGGTATTTTTCAATCTGTATCCGTCTATTTCCTTTTGAATGATAAAATTCACTCAGATATTCATCATATTATCTAGTTCTTCTCCTTTTATCTATTTCGTTATTCTTCCCACCTCCTTTTTGCCCCTTCCAAAAATAAGTTTTTTTTTTTTCAATAAATTTTCTCAGTTACCATTCCTCCCCCCTCCCCCCCCCATCAATATTTTAAAATATGTTTATTTCAAAATGAACATTTGTTCTTGCATTGATCTTCTAATGTTCTAAATCTAAATTTTCCATCGTGATTTTGGCGTAACTTTCTTCACTTTTAGGTTAATATTATTGTATCGGTTTCACCTCCGTCTCGAAGATTTTTCTAACATCTAGAATATTTTCTGCACTTATTCTAGTTCTTTTCTTGCCTTTTTGTACATTTCTGTTTATCTTCTGTTTTGGTTTCTTTCTCTTATATGCCATTTATCTGCTCCTTTACGTCATTCTTATTCTTTATTATTTTCTGATTATCTTCCTCTCTTTTCTTCATTATCAGTTTTTTTCGTCTTTCCTTTATTGTATTGAAACCGTCCTGGAAACCATCATTGCAGCCATCATAGAAACCATCATTGAATTCATCCTTGAAACCATCATAGAAACCATCATTGAATACATCCTTGAAACCATCATTAGGAAAATCGTAATAAAGTTGGTAGAATTACCGACAATATGTAAAGTAAAAGGACACAAGTGCAACTAATGTGACATTTATTGTGGCAACGTTTCGCTCTCCAGGAGCTTTATCAAGCCATTACAAACAATACATGGACACAGAGGGTATATAAAGGCTCAGAGTGAGGTGAATACTAGTGAGGTACCATTTCGATGTTCAATAGTGGTAGTAGTAGTAGTAGTAGTGGTAGTGACAAAAGTAATACAATATGGTAGAGCAATTAATTCGTACATGAGTAAAAGGATATAAAAGCTATTACTTGGGTAACATAAAAATAGGTTGGACAAATATAAACTGGAATGAGGCAGCTTGTTTCAGTGTTCACTCTCTGTGCTTTGTGTAGTATAACAGGAGAGACTATGTGATGGCAGGGTTTACTGTTTTCAGGAGGATTCTTGCTAAGACTTCGGAGATGGTGAAGCTGCCGTTGTTTTGTTTAATTGTATTCGAAACAGCGATCAGTGCTGATTCGAGGCACTTGCGTCTGCGGAAATTAGTTTCTTTGATCACTAATTGGGCGTCTCTGAATTTCATGAGATGATTGGTGGAATTTCGGTGTTGTACACAGGCGTTGTTCAGGTTATCGTTCCTACATGCGTAAATGTGTTCATTGAGGCGGGTGTCGAGGTTTCTGGCTGTTTCACTTACGTAAATCTTGTCACAGCCTCCACAGGGTATAGTGTAAACTCCTGCATTGACTGGTTCGTGGTGCTGGTGCAAGTATGAGTAGTGGGGGGGGGGGAGGTGAAGAGGGTTGGAATAGTTTTAAAAATGCAGTATTAGTATGTGGGGCAGAAGTTTGTGGTTATAGGAGGGTGGGTGCAGGAGGAAAGAGGAGTGATTGGTGGAATGATGAAGTAAACGCTGTGATAAAAGAGAAAAAGTTAGCTTATGAGAGGTTTATTACAAAGCAGAAGTGTTGTAAGAAGAGAAGAGTATACGGAGAGTAAAAGAAAGATGAAGAGAGAGGTGAGAGAGTGCAAAAGGAGAGCGGATGATAAAGTGGGAGAGGCACTGTCAAGAAATTTTAATGAAAATAAGAATAAAATTTGGAGTGAGTTAAACAAGTTAAGAAAGCCTAGAGAACGAATGGATTTGTCAGTTAAAAACAGAGTAGGGGAGTTAGTAGATGGGGAGATGGAGGTTTTGGGAAGATGGCGAGAATATTTTGAGGAACTTTTAAATGTCGACGAAGAAAGGGAAGCGGTAATTTCATGCACTGGTCAGGGAGGTATACCATCTTTTAGGAGTGAAGAAGAACAGGATGTGAGTGTGGTGGAGGTGCGTGAGGAATTACGTAGAATGAAAGGGGGTAAAGCAGCTGGAACTGACGGGATCATGACATAAATGTTAAAAGCAGGGGGGATATAGTGTTGGAGTGCTTGGTATTTTTGTTTAATAATTGTATGAAATAGGGGAAGGTACCTAGGGATTATAAGAGAGCATGTATAGTCCCTTTATATAAAGGGAAGGGGGACAAAAGAGATAGTAAAAATTATAAAGGAATAAGTTTACTGAGTATATTAGGAAAAGTGTACGGTAGGGTTAAAATTGAAAGAATTAGAGGTAAGACAGAATGTAGGATTGCGGATGAACAAGGAGGTTTCAGAGTGGGTAGGGGATGTGTAGATCAAGTGTTTACAATGAAGCATATATGTGAACAGTATTTAGATAAAGGTAAGGATGTTTTTATTGCATTTATGGATTTAGAAAAGGCATATGATAGAGTGGATAGGGAAGCAATGTGGCAGATGTTGCAAGTTTATGGAATAGGTGGTAAGTTACTAAATGCTGTAAAGAGTTTTTATGAGGATAGTGAGGCTGAGGTTAGGGTGTGTAGAAGAGAGGGAGACTACTTCCCGGTAAAAGTAGGTCTTAGACAGGGATGTGTAATGTCACCATGGTTGTTTAATATATTTATAGATGGGGTTGTAAAAGAAGTAAATGCTAGGGTGTTCGGGAGAGGGGTGGGATTAAATTATGGGGAATCAAATACAAAATAGGAATTGACACAGTTGCTTTTTGCTGATGATACTGTGCTTATGTTAGATTCTAAAGAAAAATTGCAACGGTTAGTGGATGAGTTTGGGAGTGTGTGTAAAGGTAGAAAGTTGAAAGTGAACATGGAAAAGAGTAAGGTGATGAGGGTATCAAATGATTTAGATAAAGAAAAATTGGATATCAAATTGGGGAGGAGGAGTATGGAAGAAGTGAATGTTTTCAGATACTTGGGAGTTGACGTGTCGGCGGATGGATTTATGAACGATGAGGTTAATCATAGAATTGATGAGGGAAAAAAGGTGAGCGGTGCGTTGAGGTATATGTGGAGACAAAAAACGTTGTCTATGGAGGCAAAGAAGGGAATGTATGAAAGTATAGTAGTACCAACACTCTCATATGGGTGTGAAGCTTGGGTGGTAAATGCAGCAGCGAGGAGACGGTTGGAGGCAGTGGAGATGTCATGTCTAAATGCAATGTGTGGTGTAAATATTATGCAGAAAATTCGGAGTGTGGAAATTAGGAGAAGGTGTGGAGTTAATAAAAGTATTAGACAGAGGGCTGAAGAGGGGTTGTTGAGGTGGTTTGGTCATTTAGAGAGAATCAATCAAAGTAGAATGGCATGGAGAGCGTATAAATCTGTAGGGGAAGGAAGGCGGGGTAGGGGTCGTCCTCGAAAAGGTTGGAAGGAAGGGTTAAGGGAGGTTTTGTGGGCGAGGGGCTTCGACTTCCAGCAGGCGTGCATGAGTGTGTTCAATAGGAATGGATGGAGACGAATGGTATTTGGGACCTGACGATCTGTTGGAGTGTGAGCAGGGTAATATTTAGTGAAGGGATTCAGGGAAACCGGTTATTTTATATAACCGGACTTGAGTCCTGGAAATGGGAAGTGCAATGACTGCACTCTAAAGAAGGGGTTCGGGATATTAGCAGTTTGGAGGGATATGTTGTGTATCTTTACACGTATATACTTCTAAACTGTTGTGTTCTGAGCACCTCTGTAATAACAGTGATTATGTGTGAGTGAGGTGAAAGTGTTGAATGATGAAAGTATTTTCATTTTGGGGATTTTCTTTCTTTTTGAGTCACCCTGCCTCGGTGGGAGACGGCCGACGTGTGTATATATATCTATATATATATATATATATATATATATATATATATATATATATATATATATATATATATATATATATATATATATATATATATACATATACATATACATATACATATATATATATATATATATATATATATATATATATATATATATATATATATATATATATATATATATATATATAATTCCTTATGGTATAATACATATGAGACAATATTTTACTCTCACAAGGAATAATACATGCAAGACAATAGTGTATTGATACAGGTAGAGCCACACGTCGTAACAAACATTACTCTCACAACAGTCATAAAAAAATATTTCTGTGTACATTTTCCTGTCTTCTGTATTACTTTATACTCCCTTAAAAATACAATGTAAATATCAGCTGCGCACTGTTCTAGTTTGTATATGATAGTTATGTTGTCCTTCTTCTTACATATGTTTCACAGTGTTTCCCATCCTCATATTTCGGGTCATGAAGTGTCGTAAATATTCAGTCTTAGTGGCCTTCCATATTTAGGGTCATTGATGATAATTTTTTTTTTCAGTTAATAAAAAGAAAACAGTTGATTTACTCGAGGAACTAACGTACTACCAACGTCACTTTAATTAAAATAACGTACGCCTGTTGTGGATTATTTACACTGGTAGTGAAACATTTCGTGTTTTTTTTTTTTAGTGAATATTACATACTAAAAGGCAAAATATATATATATTCTGGATTAAAAATTGTACAGATTCTGGAATTTTTTGTGAGGAATAAATGTGAAATGTTGAAAGTGGAGATAAGAAATGTATGGGTGGAACTAAGAGTGTGAAGAGAGCAGCGTTGGAGTTGACAAGACAGTGTGGAGTAGACAAGTTACCGCTGACACAGATCATGTTGCTGCTCTTGGAACGAGGAGCCAGTAGACCTTCTGAAGGTCTGGCTCTCTTATACTTGGCCGTCACTGTCTGCTTCCTCTCGTACGGTAAGTACCCGAGTTTTAAGGTTCCTACTCCACCATTGTTTAAAAACCCAGATATATTTCGGTCGCTGTGCGATCAGAGAGAGAGAGAGAGAGAGAGAGAGAGAGAGAGAGAGAGAGAGAGAGAGAGAGGGGTGTCCCTGCATTTGAGTGAATTAAGGAGGTATTCAAAAGTTTTTTACAAATACCCAAATTTCTTCATTAAAACGGGTAAATTTAGACATAAACAGTTCAAATATAACTTAAACCTATCACTATGAAGGAGCTGTTTTGAAGCCAAGCTGAAGAGGTATTCTCATGTTATCTCAGAAAGAGCAGCTGTATAACCCTTGTGGTTTAACGCCTTTTTATAATACTCAGACAGAGCAATATACTAAAACACACTTGCACATTAAATCTGAATCCGATCAGAATTCCCATTAACAAATTATCAGCATTAAAACAAGTATTAAAACAAGTATTTCAGTTCAAACGTTTTTTTAAGTAAGATTTACCAGCATTTAAGGTTTATGTACAAAAATATACATGCAAATACGTTTTTTTTTAAATTTGGGTAAATATTTTAGAATGGTATTTAGTACACACATATGTGCACAAGAAAGTAATTTACGTAGATTTAACCAAGATTGACAAAATAAAGTCTAACATTTAATTATATCTAATCAGATAAGACATTCTCCATTTACTTAAAAAAAATATTCTTAGAACTGGCGTGTATAAACCTGTTAGGAAAAGGGGCACAAGTGCATCTAATGTAACATTTTACTGTGGCAACGTTTCGCTCTCCAGGAGCTTCATCAAGCTGTTACCATATGTAATTAAACCTGCACAACACAAAAATCAAAGTGACACTTCCTTTGAGGAAAACAAATCTGCATTCAGAGTTTAAAGCCGACCTAAAAATGCATTCTTCAGTTACTACACAGACTCCAACAAAACGTGCACTTCTACAGCATATGAAAAAAAACAAAAAAAAAAACGAGCCTATTTACATAAAAAAACAGAAGAAAACGATAAACCGACAGAGGTCATACATTTCAAAGGGACGTATGATGGCCATTAATAATTCGAACCATGCTTACAGGAAAACTCAGCACGGCTGGAAAGTTTGAAGCCAGTCAAAGGACTCATTCTCCATTTATCACACGGATTTCAACGATTCCAACTTTTATTCAGTTATTTAGCGCAATAAATAAATTTCCAGTGCACGAGGTAAAGGTCATGGTTTCTATCCTAGCAGTGAAACACAGCCGGTTAACACGAGGTAAATGTAATGGTTTCTATCCTAGCAGTGAAACACAGCCGGTTAACACGAGGTAAATGTAATGGTTACTATCCTAGCAGTGAGACACATCCGGTTAACACGAGGTAAATGTAATGGTTACTATCCTAGCAGTGAGACACATCCGGTTAACACGAGGTAAATGTAATGGTTACTATCCTAGCAGTGAGACACAGCCGGTTAACACGAGGTAAATGTAATGGTTACTATCCTAGCAGTGAGACACAGCCGGTTAACACGAGGTAAATGTAATGGTTACTATCCTAGCAGTGAGACACAGCCAGTTAACACGAGGTAAATGTAATGGTTACTATCCTAGCAGTGAGACACAGCCGGTTAACACGAGGTAAATGTAATGGTTACTATCTTAGCAGTGAGAGACAGCCAGTTAACACGAGGTAAATGTAATGGTTACTATCCCAGCAGTCAGACACATCAGCCTGTTAACACAAGGTAAATGTAATGGTTACTATCCTAGCAGTGAGATACATGAGCCTGTTAACACGAGGTAAAGGTAATGGTTACTATCCTAGAAGTGAGACACATCAGCCTGTTAACACGAGGTGAAGATAATGGTTACTATCCTAGAAGTGAGATACATCAGCCTGTTAACACGAGGTAAAAGTTATGGTTACTATCCTAGCAGTGAGACACAGCCGGTTAACACGAGGTAAATGTAATGGTTACTATCCCAGCAGTCAGACACATCAGCCTGTTAACACGAGGTAAATGTAATGGTTACTATCCTAGCAGTGAGGTACATGAGCCTGTTAACACGAGGTAAAGGTAATGGTTACTATCCTACCAGTGAGACACATCAGCCTGTTAACATTAGGTGAAGATAATGGTTACTATCCTAGAAGTGAGATACATCAGCCTGTTAACACGAGGTAAAAGTAATGGTTACTATCCTAGAAGTGAGACACATCAGCCTGTTAACACGAGGTAAAAGTAATGGTTACTATCCTAGAAGTGAGACACATCAGCCTGTTAACACGAGGTAAAGGTAATGGTTACTATCCTAGCAGTGAGACACAGCCAGTTAACACGAGGTAAATGTAATGGTTACTATCCCAGCAGTCAGACACATCAGCCTGTTAACACAAGGTAAATGTAATGGTTACTATCCTAGCAGTGAGATACATGAGCCTGTTAACACGAGGTAAAGGTAATGGTTACTATCCTAGAAGTGAGACACATCAGCCTGTTAACACGAGGTAAAGGTAATGGTTACTATCTTAGAAGTGAGACACATCAGCCTGTTAACACGAGGTAAAGGTAATGGTTACTTCAGTTTTACTCTTTTCTGTCGATAAATTAAACACATGTACAACACTTGAGTATCTTTAATGAAGAAAAGTTTCGTCACACAGTGGCTTCATCAGTCCATACAAAGGAGAATCGTGAAGAACAGGAGGAGTTTGAGATAATCAGTCCCTCAGTCTTTTCGAGACTGATGGACTGATTACATCGACTCAAGACTGAGGGACTGATTACCTCAAACTCCTCCTGTTCTTCACCATTTCTCCTTTGTATGGACTAATGAAGCCACTGTGTGGCGAAACGTTTCCTTATTAAAAATACCCAAGTGTTGCACAAGTGTTGCCTATTCTCTGAATCATTCATCTACACTCTCTTCTGTCGTAGAATTAAGAAGAATCTTTTTTTTTTTTGAACGTTTGAAGCCAAACAGCAGAGGATTTCGGAAGCTATAGGATTTATTCCGGTTTGCTTTACATGGGCCAACAACTTAGGTCACAGAGTCCGTGCACATACAAATTGGCTCAAGAATTCTGCGCTAGTTACTGAACACCAGAATTGAAAATTTAAAGCCGATCAGATGAAGCATTCTCTTATTATGAGCATCATGGAACTGAAAGCTGGTTGAAGAAGAAATATAAAAAAAAATTAGGTCTCTTTTTTAGCAACCTAATTAGGTACACTCTAAAAACACAAGCTTGATAGTCTGAAAAGCTTGGCAGACTTGGTAATTTAGACTACATAAATGTTTGGAAGGGGTTGGATCTAAGTGTGACTTACACTTGAGTTAACGAAGTCATCAAAGCTTATTCCTCGGGTAACATTGATAATGGGTTGGACAAATATTTTTCTTACTGGGTTTGACAAAGATCTGCCAAGTGTGGGCCAGAAGACCTATTGGAGTGTGGGCCAGAAGGCCTATTGCAGTGTGGGCCAGAAAGCCTGCTGCAGTGTTCCTCCTTTCTTATGTTGTTCTTATGTTCTTAAACAAGATTCCAGCTGCATATTATTATTATTATTATTATTATTATTATTATTATTATTATTATTTATTAATGAAAGCTAAATATGATGTGATTCCTGTTGACAGAGATTATATAATGTAACAGCTAGAGATGTATGTGATACCTGTAAACAAGGTACTGAGGTGTTAACAGCTACAAGGTAGACTGGTATCTTCAGTAGTGTGCCAAACATCGGGGTTATTTTGCTCTGCCATTATGATAGCATTCATACTCACAGGATAAGTGACACTGCTTAATGTTTTCTTTATAGCTGTACGTTCTCTCACAGGATGATAATAATAATAATAATAATAATGATAATAATATCTTTATCTATAAGTATATGTACAAGGTATACAGGTCTAGCTGACATCAATGACACACTACCATACAGAGAGCTCCTTGTTACGCAGAGCATTTCGGGCAAATTAGGTTAATTTATGCCCCAGGATGCGACCTACACCAGTCGACAGACACCCAGGTACCCATTTTACTGATGGGTGAACATGGACTGCAGGTCCATATTCACCCATTAAACCCCAGACCTCAGTGTGTGAGCTGAATGCAATAACGATCGAGCTACGGGACACTAACACTTGCCCAATACTTCTTTTTTCGATTCGAAAACGCAATCTTTGAAGCCCCCCTCCCCCCCCATTAGTAACTTAAGCTGAATCGAACTACTGAATGTGAATGATATGGAGAAAATTCTGGGTATTTATAAAAACCAAATATTCCAAATATCTGGAGAGATAGTATAAGGAAGATGAATAGCAAACAAGATTAAATAAAGTCAGGCTGGAAAGACAACGTAATGCATAAATGAAGTCAAGCTGGAAAGACAACGTAATGCATCAAGTCAGGCTAAAAAGACAACGTAATGCATAAATAAATTCAGGCTGGAAAGACAGAGTAATGTATAAATGAAGTCAGGCTGGAAAGACAACGTAATGTATAAACTCAGGCTGGAAAGACAACATAATGCATAAATAAAGTCAGGCTTAAAAGATAACGTAATGCTTGAATAAAGTCAGGCTGCAAAGACAACGTAATAAATAAAGTGAGGCAGGAAAGACAACATAATATATAAAATCAGGCTGGAAAAACAATTAACGTAATGCATAAAAGAAATATAACTTCTCTGGAGGTGTCACAGACGTTGTTTGTCTGTCGTATACAGTACCGATAAGACTGTGAATTAGACACATGTGCAACATCTGGGTATCAGATGTTGCACATGTGTGTGATTCATCAGCCTCAAAGACCATCCTAACTGCACACAGTTGCAGAGGAAAGTCAACAAGAGCTAAACTGGAACTTGAAAGACGTAATGCCAAGACACACTCAAAATAATACTTCACATACGTCAAATTAAAAAAAGTAAAATCAATGAGAGGACCAATAAATAGCGATAACAACGGGTAAACATAGAGAAATGTGAGATTGAGTCTCATAGCTGCCTTCAGGTGTGTGCTGACAGCTGGACCTGACGCCAACCTTCCCTGGCAACATAAAATCTTCGTTCAGGGTTTCACTGTGACAAATTAATTATTGGCTATATTAGCAAATCAAGCAGCAGAAAAAGATGGTTCAAATCGTAACAATAATTTATAAAGGGGTGGAACGGTAAGCCAATGGAAGGTCTCAGCTGCGGTTCCTCATGAGTAAGACCCACGTCAGGAAACACTCGTCATGTTTCCTGACAAATTTTACCTAACCTAACCTAGACTTGATGAACTACCTGAGTTAAAAGAATGAAGATTCCAAATCACTTAACAACTAACGGTAAAATTAAACATTAACAGAAGGAAAGATGCCAGTATATTGAAAAGTAACAGATGTTATCTTTTTTAAATAGGGACAAAACATATGTTCTTGACTATAGTCCCATTAGCATAAATATAATTAGGGACATAGATTTCTCAACGAAGCATCATCCTTGACTAAATCGATAATCTCAGTTATATATAACTGTTAGCCAGGAAACAGGTACCGAACTCATGTGTGTCCGAGTGGCCATAATTACCGAGTGGAATTCACAACTAATGTGTCATTTTATTGTGGCAACAGTTCGTTCTCCAAAAGTTTTATCAAGCCAACGGCTTGATAAAGCTCCTGGAGGCTCTGGTGGCCTGGTGGTTAACGCTCTCGCTTCACACGGTGAGGGCCTGGGTTCGATATAAAGCTCCTGGAGAGCGAAATGTTTCCACAATAAAATGTCACAATAGTTGCATTTGTGTCCTTTTACTTAACATATTGTCGGTATTTCTACCAATATTAATACATACAAGACGAATAGAGAAGAGAAGAGCAGACAAAGCATCACCAAGAAACAAGACATCTGGGGAAACACTCAAAGAACGCAGACCTTTCTCTCTCTTAGGAAAAGGATAACAAGGAGCTTTTATTTAAATCTTTACGATACTGGTTGGTGAAAAGCGTCAACCAACGCAATTTCTCTCTCATGGGCCTTGACCGAAGCGCAGTTCCTTTTACAAAGGGAGACACAAATTTACATACTTAAAAGAGGGAAAACAAAAAAAAACTTGACTTAACTGTGAAAGAAAAAAGGTTGGGGGCATTGTAAGGTACTGAAGGACTAAGATCCGTCTCAAAAAAGCGGCAGGATGGAACGACGCTGCACGGGGAGCTTTGGCCGGGACGACCTTATTGGTACATGTGTGAGCGTAGTGGTCGTTCCAAGGAATGACGCTGTGAAGAAGCCATCAACTGAGACGACTCAGGTGAAAAGTGTTCAGCAATGCTGGCGAGAGTTGTCGTTTAAGGGAATGTTGCGGTACTGAAGTCTTTTGTGTTGTTGGGGAGCATAAATTTCTCTTGTGTGCAAGGTGTTTGGAAGACTCTGACGTCAAGGGTTCTCCACACGTCTAGGGAAGAGAAACAATTCACACACCAGTAACATTATGGAGAAGTAGCGTCTGCTAGTGTGTGCTCTGTCACAGAAGGGGCTGTGTTGCTTGACCTTGGGGATCAGACTATGCTGCAATACTGATGCAAGGAATACTAGCATGCTCACCAAAATACATTTAATCTGACACAATTAATATGTATGCAAATTACTCATGAGTTTATTAACACTGATACGCAAGCATAGACTAATTGCACAGTTTTCGGATATTGACATCTATGTAGGCTAAAATGCAATTAGTGTACTCACTGTAAAAGTCAAAGAGGTCAGGGGTAAGGCCTGTATTTCACCAATGAATGCTTGGTCTAGTCCAGTGACCATAGAATTGCTAGACAAGGAGATAAGATCTGTTGTGGCAGTAGTGATAGCATGGGCGGAAGTCGAATTGTTAATAACAGAAGAGTTTTTACGCTATTTCAACCCTGTTTCCTCAGATGAGGATTCGGCCTGATAAATTTCCACAGATTTCATGCGGTCTTTCTGAGCTTCCATAGGTTGCACACTCGGCAAGGTGTTGCTTGGACTTGGGACCCACAATAATGTGCCAAGTTATCGACCATCAACAACCGGTGTCGATTACCCTTCTCGAAAGGAGAACAGTCGATCAGAAAGTCGACAGATGTTCTCTAGCACTGCTCCAATGTAATGAGATAATATTAAATCGAGTTAAGACCATTTACATTGCCCTGGTAGTGAAGGCAGTTCACGCACTTATCAACATAATACTAAATGATCTTCGCCATTTTAGGCCAAAAGGTATTTCATCATTGCTTAACGCTACACTCTTTACTTAGATGAGCAGCACTTGGGAGGTCATGCATCAACGTTAGGACTGTGGGAACTAGGTACTGATGGATTACCACCTTGTAAACGGTATAATCCGGATCCCCCAGTCTGGCCACAGGTACCTAGTACCAGGTGTTGCTAGGATGTCAACTTGCATTTCCTTCCTAATAACCATCCTGTAATTAATCTAGTAATTAATTCAAATAATCTAGACTATTTAGCACTTCAATACATAAGCTATTATAAACATGACCAAGCAAAATGAATAGAAATACCTGTATGTCAACATTCTTGAGCTGCAGTAACATAACTGCAAACAATTCACAGAACAGGTGGGACTTGAATCCATGACAAGTGAGTTCTAAAACTCTCTCTGACCAGCGTGTTAATCCACTGGACCACGCCTGCCTATGGTGTACAGAAATATCCCTAGATGGATGCGTCTTATGAGGAGGGAATGATCAAGTGCATAGCACACCGTCCTCTGAGTGTTAGGACTCGCGTCCCATGGGATTGAAGCTGAATCTGCTCTGTGAAAAGTTCTTAAGTTTTAGCGAGCTGTCTGAGGAAAACATTTATATACTTAAAAATAAGTGTAAGCAGTCTAGGCAATCTACTACTACTACTTAATTATATGATATTAATAAGGTGAAACAGGAATAAAATACACCAGAGAATATCCTTGCTCTCATAAACATCCTAAAATGCCGATTCAACTGAAAATTAAAATATCACAACCATACTGACAGAAGAAATTTCTAAGTGCCGGGAATCAGTAAAAAAATAAGGCAAGAAATGGTAAAAATATATTATCCATCAGGAACTATCCTGGACTGGTAACAAAACCTGTGACAGACACGTACCAAAGGACTGACAAAGGAGCAGCTCGGTGTCTTCATGTAAGGGAAAAGACAATAAGAGAAAGTGTAAGTATCGTAAAAGAATAAAGCTGTTGAATATTTTCGGAAAAAGTGAAAGGTAGAAATAGACGTAAGAAAGAAAGTAGAATTGCAGAGGAGCTGGAAGAGATTAAGAAGAGTATTGAATGTGTAGACCAAATGTTTTCATGAATGTATATAAATTACCATGTTCTTAAATAAAGCTAAGGAATTGTTTAATCCATTCATGGTAGAACAGGTATATGAGAGGGTACATAGCAGTGTGTGTGTGCGTGTGTATACTCACCTAGTTGTGGCTGCAGGGATCGAGTCTAAGAAATAAGATGGATGAGCTAAGATTACTTGCAAGAGTAGGTAATGTAGATATTATTGGTATAACAGAGACCTGCTTCAACCTGAAAGATAGAGAAATGCCTTCTGAATGCAACATACAGGGTTATAAACTATTCCACACTGATAGGGTCAACAGGAAGGGTGGTGGAGTGGCGATGTATGTCAGAGAAAATTTAAATTGTTGTCTTAGACATGATATAAGATTAGAAACATCGAACACAGAATCTGTTTGGCTACAGTTTCTCGAGGGACATGACAAATTAATTTTGGGTGTGATTTATAGGCCCCCAAACCTTGATACGGAGGGCAGTAAGCTGTTATGGGACGAAATTCATAAGGCATCTAGATATGAAAATGTTGTGATAATGGAAGATTTTAACTTTACACAAATTGATTGGAACAATATGACAGGAAATCTTGACTCTAGTGACTTTCTTGATACGGTTAAGGATTGCTTTTTAGAACAGGTTGTGACAGAACAACTAGAGGAAACAATCTGCTTGACTTGGTTCTTGCCAACAAAGATTCACTAATTAATAATCTTGAGGTTAATGATGAGCATGGGGAAAGTGATCACAAATCACTTAGTTTTAATATATCATGGAATTACCCAGATAAGTGCAATCAAATCTCTGTCCCAGATTTTCGCTTGACCGACTTCATGGGACTGAAAAATTAACTGGGTTGGCTAAATTGGGATGTCCTGAATATGGGTCAGGTAGGTGATCTTGGTTGCCAATATGACGATTTTCAGAGCATAGTTCTAGCTGCCCAGACAACTTTTGTTCCGAGTAGGGAAATTAGATCTAACAAAAGTGATCCCAAATGGACGAGCAATAGATTAAAACATCTCATTGGTCAAAAGAGAGGCGCATATAGGCGTATCGAAAGAGGGAATAGGCAGTTAAGAAATCAATATATTCAATTAAATATAGAAATAAAGAAAGCAATAAGAAAAGCAAAAAGGGATTATGAGGCTAAGGTCGCAAGGGATTCAAAGATTAACCCAAACGGGTTCTTTCAGGTATACAGAAATAAGATTAGGGACAAGATTGGCCCACTTAAGAGTAACTCTGGTCAGATCACTGACAGTGATAAGGACATGTGTGAAATTCTAAATACCTACTTCCTCTCAGTTTTTACCCAGGAAAATACTAGCGATATTCCTGAAATAGATTGTGTAGAACAGGACGATAATAAACTATGCACGATTGCGGTAACTAGTGACATGGTCCTCAGACAAATAGAGAAACTAAAAGCTAACAAATCCCCAGGCCCTGATGAACTGTTTGCAAGGGTGTTAAAGGAATGTAAAGAGGAACTTAGCATACCTTTGGCTAATCTTTTTAACATATCACTACAAACTGGCATAGTGCCTGATAAGTGGAAAATGGCAAATGTAATACCTATTTGCAAGGCAGGTGACAGGTCCTTGGCTTCGAACTATAGACCAATAAGCCTTACCTCCATAGTGGGAAAATTTATGGAATCAATAATTGCCGAAGCATTCGTAGCCATCTTGATAGACACAGATTGATTAATGAATCTCAACACGGTTTTACAAAGGGGCGTTCCTGTCTTACGAATTTACTAACTTTTTTCACTAAGGTGTTTGAGAAGGTAGATCATGGTAATGAATATGATTTTGTGTATATGGACTTCAGTAAGGCTTTCGATAGAGTTCCACACCAGAGGCTATTGAGGAAACTTAAGGCACACGGAATAGGAGGAGAAATTTTTTCCTGGGTAGAGGCATGGCTGACAAATAGACAGCAGAGAGTTTGCATAAATGGGGAGAAATCAGAATGGGGGCACGTCACAAGCGGTGTTCCTCAGGGGTCAGTGTTGGCCCGTTGTTGTTCACAATTTACATAAACGACATAGATGAGGGAATAAATAGCGACATAAGCAAATTTGCTGTTGACATCAAAATAGGCCTTCCAATTCATTCTAATGAGGACACTAGATCACTCAAGGATGATTTGAATAGACTGATGCAATGGTCGGAGAAGTGGCAGATGCAGTTTAATATTGACAAATGCAAAGTTCTAAATGTTGGACAGGTAAATAACCATACCACATATAAACTAAATAATGTAGATCTTAATACTACTGATTGTGAAAAGGATTTAGGAGTTCTGGTTAGCAGTAATCTAAAACCAAGACAAGAGTGCATTAGTGTTCACAATAAAGCTAACAGAATTCTTGGCTTCATATCTAGAAGTATAAATAATAGAAGTCCTCAGGTTGTTCTTCAACTCTATATATCCTTGGTTAGGCTTCATTTAGACTATGCTACTCAGTTCTGGTCACCGTATTACAGAATGGATATAAATGCTCTGGAAAACGTACAGAGGAGGATGACAAAGATGATCCCATGTATCAGAAATCTTCCCTATGAGGATAGACTGAGGGGCCCTGAAACTGCACTCTCTAGAAAGGCGTAGAATTAGGGGGGATATGATCGAGGTGTATAAATGGAAAACAGGAATAAATAAAGGGGATGTAAATAGCGCGCTGAAAATTTCCAGCCTAGACAGCACTCGCAGCAACGGTTTCAAGTTGGAAAAATTCAAATTCAGAAAGGATATAGGAAAGCACTGGTTTGGTAATAGAGTTGTGGATAAGTGGAACAAACTCCCGAGTACAGTTATTCAGACTAAAACGTTATGTAGCTTTAAAAATAGGTTAGATAAATACATGAGTGGGTGTGGGTGGGTGTGAGTTGGACCTGACTAGCTTGTGCTGCTGGGTCTGGTGCAGTGCTCCATCCTTGAGTGGAGATGACCAGACTGGGTGGGTCATTGGTCTAATCCGGGGGGGACATGGAGCTGCTCTGCATTGGTCAGTAGGACTGTTGCAGTGTTCCTTCTTTCTTAACTTGTTACGTTCCTGGCCTCGCCTCTTCACTGACCGCTACTCGGTCACTCTTCCCACTCCGCTCCATGAGCTTTATCATACCTCGCTATGTATGGTTCCTGCTTCCACTACGTCATTTCCCAGACTATTCCACTTCCGGACAACTTTATGACTGAAGAAATACTGTCTAACAGGTTACTGTGAAGGTGGATTTTATGATGAAGGGGGTGGGGGGCAGTAGGTATGATGTGTGGGCTTTGGTTTAGATTGGTTGCATTAGGGTTATCATGGTTGAGAGCCTTTTATAAAGTTATGAGGGAGGATGTATTTGCTCTTCCTCCTGAGTCAAAGCTCTCCTTCCCATCATCGTCTTTGCCTCTCTTTCCTCCTTGCATCTTCGTACCTTCTTTTTCAGTTTCCGCTTTTCTTCTTGCGTTCTGTCATGGTCGAGGTACACCCTCCGGTATGCTGATGTATCCCTTAGTCGTGCTTGCTCCTGCAGGATCCTGTTTCGAGCTGATTCTGCCTTGAAAATCACTTTCACACTCTTATATGGGTGGGAAGAAAATGTTTGAAACATTTTAGGGAAAAGAAGGTTGGAGGCAGTGATGATGTATCTGAAGGCAATGTGAAGAGTAAATATTGTACATAAAATTCCTCATTTAAAGATTTGGAGAAGGTGTGAGGCTACCAATAGTATTATTCAGAGGGCTGAAGAGTGGATGTTCAGGTAGTTTAGACATTTTGAGAGGATGGAGTAAATTAGGAGGGTGTAAAAATCTGGAGTGGAGTTAAGACGAGTTAGGGTCGCCCAAGGAAAGGCTGGAGGTGGGGAGTAAACGAAGTTTTTTATGGGAGGGGCTTGGACATCCAACATGCAGGTGTGAGCATAGGAGTGAAGGCAAGTGTTTTTTTTTATTTGACGTTCTGTTTGAGGGTGAGTAAGGTACCTCTCAAGAAGAGATTCAGAAAATCTTTTTAGCTGGACTTGAGTACTGGAAATGGGAAGTACAGTGCCTGCAGTGAGGAAGTTGCAGTTTGAAGCATCATCTAAATTATATCAGCAAGTTTATTTCGAAACAATACACATATCTATCAATATATATATATATATATATATATATATATATATATATATATATATATATATATATATATATATATATATATACATATATATATATATATATATATATATATATATATATATATATATATATATATATATATTTATATATATATATATAATATATATATATATATATATATATATATCATGTGGGAGTTCGAACACGTGGATAGGGTAAAGTAATACTCACGAAGGCTGGAAGTACGTATATTGTAACTGAAGTATGTGGAAGGGCGCCACAGCCGATCCTGCCTCTCTCGCTCACTCTCGTATAACTGACTGGCCGCCCACAGTACCCATATGTGAGGGGGTCTTTGAATACTGCTGTGGTCAGCACAATATGAATACAGACAGTGACTCAGGCAGAGACGGTTGGTAGTGAGTCAACTACTGGTACACTGGTTACTGGTAACTGGTTACTACTACTGAGAGCTCGGCGACGCTAACGTATGTCGTCCCGACATACAACTAATACAAACTAGAGATGGCAGGTATACGGCGTGGGCTGATTCTATACAATGTCAAAGTACACAACAATTAAACATTATAACATACATAAGTACAACATTGGAATGGAAGCTTACGTAACTGAAACTGTAATGCAATACAAGGTATAATATAGCACAACTCATCGAATGAAACTCAATGAATGAAACTCATTGAATGAAACTTAACGTTGAGATTACACAATAGAAGTGATAAAAAAAAAATTTGATCGATCGATCTGTATTCATGTGATCTACGGATTCTGAGGAAGAATATATACAAAGAAAGAAGTGTTTAACAGAAAGGCAGATTCGGTGCACTCAAATCTAGACTGTTAACTCTCAGAACTCGAAGAGAACGTGAACACACACAAAAAAAAAAAAAATTCTTGAATACTGATAAGTTGATACTGTAATTATTCATCTATACAGGTTATTTACATTTAACTCCAACTCTGCTAGGGTAAGATTGACATATGCAGAATGGGTGTCATCTCTGGGAGGATCAAACTCTGTTGCATTGGCTAACTCATGCTGTATTTGAGGCAAATCTGAATTGGAAGTTACAAATGATACTTGAGGATTTCTCAATACCTGTCGTGTACGTAGGGAATAACGACATTCAGGTTGATCGTCTGACTGAGTATCAGAGGAAAAGAGTACAGGATCAGGAGGATTGTTAGAGTCTGTCACATTAGTCTGGGTTGGAACATCATTATCATCACATACTAACTTCATATGATCTAAATGCGATTCTTTATACTGACCAGTACTAATCTCTCTAACCTTATACTTATTACCAGTGATGTGTTCAACTACTCGATAAGGACCAACAAACTTTTGATCAAGCTTTGGCATTGCAGACGTTTTGTTAAAGTTAATCAGCATAACTCTCGAACCTACTTTGATTTTGGATGGCTTTGCTCGAGTGTTTGCGACTCTTGTAAATTCTGCTGTTGATTTATGAAGTGTTTCACGGATTCTTCTAAAAACACTTTGAGCTAAGCTGGTACGAGTTGCTATGAAATCATCAGGGTTGTAATTTGGTTTCGGATTAGAATATAACAACTCATAAGACAAACGTTTATCTACACCGTACAATGCATAATGTGGAGTGTCACCTATAGAAACATTGTAAGCAGAATTTATAGCACACTGCACATCAGGTATAACTTCATCCCAAGTTTCACTGTTGGGATTGATAGTGGCTTTCAAGACATCAAGTACTTTCTTATTGGTTCGTTCCGCTAACCCATTGCTGGCAGGATGATGAGGAACATTGGTGGATTTAGAGATCTTGTACAAGGTACACAAATTTTCAAGAATCTCATTACAGAATTCACCTCCATTATCTGTTACTAGGGACTTAGGGGTGGTATGCCTGCAGATAATGCGTTCTTTAAACGCTTTAGCTACTGTCTCGGCAGTCTTATCTGCAATAGGAACTAACTCACAATATCTGGTGAAATGGTCTACCATAACACACAGATGTTTGTTGCCTTGGAGGGAACATTGGAAATTAGTTAACAAATCTAGTGCAACTCTTTCCCATGGTTCGCTAGTAGTTGGATACACTTGGATTGGATTAGGACCATTAGCATTACCTTTATATTGCATGCAGACACTACATTTCTTAACATACTCAGAAATATCAGTTGCCATACGAGGCCAAAAGTATTTCAATCTGGCTTGTTTTACTGAACGATCCATACCAGGGTGTGCAACACCTGGTACATCGTGAACTAGCTGTAAGGCTACATTCACTAGTGACTGTGGAATTACTAACTGGTATACTCTTCTGCTAGGAGTACCCAACTCGGCTGTTCGATACAGTAATTCTTGGTTCATGACAAAGTCACTGATGGGTGCTGGTGGCTTCACAGTCAGAATAAGATCTTCCTGGAGCAGGAATCGAATCACACCAGACCACATGGGATCTGTTCGTTGAGCATTCTTTACATCTTCGGCACTAAATGGAGGGTCTGCAGTTACTATACTAACATGTCGCGATAAGGCATCTGCGACTACATTTGACTTGCCAGGTAAATGCTCAAAGGTGGGATTGAACTCTTGGATAGTCAAGGTCCATCTGGCTAACCTTCCAGT
The DNA here is from genome assembly GCF_038502225.1 of Cherax quadricarinatus. Lineage (NCBI taxonomy): Eukaryota > Metazoa > Arthropoda > Malacostraca > Decapoda > Parastacidae > Cherax > Cherax quadricarinatus. The sequence goes on along the minus strand of NC_091323.1, from coordinate 5,204,934 downwards.
AGGTTGTTTGTTCTGGAATAAAGGTATCAGTGGAGCATGGTCTGTCAAGACATGAACAGAGTACTGATAAATAATGTCTCGGAAGTGCTTTAAAGACCATACTATTGCTAAAGCTTCTTGCTCAGTTACTCTATAATTACGTTCAGCCTTCGTAAGGATTCGGCTAGCAAATGCAACTGCGTTGTACTTGCCATCGGTCTTCTGAGCTAGTACGGCACCTATGCCAATTGAACTAGCATCAGTTGTCAGATAGAAGGGCTTAGAAAAATCTGGAAATTTCAAAATTGGAGCAGATGTTAGCTTTTCTTTTAGAGTTTGAAATGCTCTTTCTTGACGGAAGGTCCAAACAAAAGGAGCATCTTTCTTAAGCAACTCAGTTAGAGGAGCAGCTATGGAAGAAAAATTGGCAATGAAAGATCTATAAAAACCTGCTAAGCCCACAAAGGATCTTACGGCATCAGCAGTTTTGGGTGTTGGAAAATTTAGTACTGCAGTTACTTTACTTTGGTCAGTCGTAACCCCTCTAGGAGTGACTACGTGACCAAGAAACTTAATTTCTGATCTGAAAAATTGACATTCAGACAGTTTGATCTTTAAATTGGCTTCTTCAAGCTTACCAAGTACTACATCAAGTCTTTTCAAGTGTGTATCCACGTCTTTAGACATGACGATTACGTCATCTAAGTACACCATAAGTGCATTACCTATGAGACCTCTAAAGATATTAGTCATGAGCCTTGAGAACGTGATAGGGGAAGATCGTAATCCAAACGCCATACGGAGGAAGTGATAATGACCTGTAGGAGTGGAGAATGCAGTTAGCTCTTGGCTGTCCTCGTGAAGAGGGACTTGCCAAAACCCTTGTAACAAATCCAGGGTTGAAAAGACTTTGTTATCTCCGATGTTACGTAAAAGATCACCCAGTACAGGAAGTGGGAAGCGATCTGGAATGGTTTTCGCATTTAACTTCCTAAAGTCAATTACTGGGCGCCAAGTACCATCCTTCTTAGGTACTAGGATCAAGGGTGCATTCCAAGGTGAATTGTTAGGTGCAATAACTCCATCATCAAGCATTTGATTGATCAATTCTTCTGCGACAGCAACTTGTGAATGAGGCATTCTGTATGCAGGTATGTAGATAGGTCTAGTACCAGGTTCAAGTGGAATACGATGGGACAATAAGTTCGTTATGCCCATCTTCTCACCTGGTAAAGCAATGGCTTTACGACGTTTGTTCAACAGAGTCAACAAACGCTTGACTTCATCTGGGAAGTCAGTGGGAGCTAAGTCTTTCTCCTCAACTGGTGGAACAGATTGATCCAGTGAAGTGGATGAGGTCTCCCCGGTAGAAATAGCACCGACCCACTGGTCAGGTGACAACTCATCCTCTACCTGAACAGGGTAAGGATAGTGAACAAGGTCAACAAGATTGGTATTTGCTCTGAGGCGAACACTGTGACCAGAAGTGTTGGCCAGGAAGAAATAGATCTTACTATCTCTTACAACATGTAAGGATGGTTCAACAAATAGGCCTTTTACTTTGCAAGAATCACTGTCAACTAGGACGTTATCACCATCTGGAACACTAGGAACAACTACAGACACTCTAGTGAGGGCACTAGCTGCGACAGAAACGTCTTTCTGCAGACGGCATGTGACATCAACAAGAGATGGCATTACTAGTTGCAAGTAATTGTTTTCCGACAAGGCGTCCCCTGTGGAGAAACTACTACTTGAACTAGCAGACATTGCAGGGATAGGCTCAGCACTCAAGGTAGTCAGAGCGTCCTCGGACACTTGAGGTAACTGGACACTATCTTGCAAGTCTGAAGTTGCAGGAACACAGACAGAAGTGACAGGATCATCAGTGCCTGACCGCTTGGGTACGCTACTGGAAAATGCACTGGCCTGTAAGGACTTAATTCGAGTGTCATACTCTGCGGCAGTATGGCAGATCTCGGATCCAAGCTGGTAACCCCAGAATGGAACAATCAAGTCGTCAATTTGGGCATGCCATCGATAAGGGTCGAGCACAATGCGTAAGTCTCGCATGGAAGCAAATCCCAGTAGAAGGTCACCAGGGAAAGTAATCTGGTCGACAACAAGGAAGGAAGCAGTGAAGTCTCTACCTTGGATAGAAAAAGTTAGAGAAGCCCGACCTCGGACACGCAGGTGAGAACCAGCTACTCCACTAAGGGAGGACACATGAGTCGGTTCTACGAGAAGGACATGTCGTAACTGCTTATCCTTAAACAAACTAGACCTAATAATATTGACTTGCGCACCAGAGTCCATGAACAAATGAACGGGCGCATTATGAACAGATGCTTGCACTCTAGGGCCTATGGTTGCATTGGAAGTTATGTGCAAACAAAAAGGTGGATTGTCATCAGAAAAGACTTGTTCTACTTCATCCCCAAAATCATCTACGTCAGAGACATGTGAAGCAACATCATCAGCAGGATTGTCATTCTCGAGACTGCTTAAGGCTTCAAAGGAATTGTGAACGGGGATGGTGTACTCATTATCACCTACTGTCACCATGGGACGGTTTGACTGAGGCGCTCGAATTCCCCCGAATTGGAAGAATGAGCCTGGTTCTGGTTAGTTTGGGAACCACGACGTCTGTTTCCTCTACGGGTTCTGCGGTTGGAACGGGCACGGAAAGACCTAGAGTACTGAAGGTTATAGAGAGCATTGCACTCAGATGTGTCATGTCCATGTATTCTATGATAAGTACAGTAGGGAAGATCTGGGTACTCATCATCAGTACGACGTCTCTTAGGGTAACTATCAGGACAATTAATTGCAATATGGCCACGGAAACCACAGTTGTAACAAGTCCGCCGACTATGGTTACTGAATGTACTATGAATACTACGAGGTTTATAACGACTCTGTACACTGGTTCTTGGTGACCTCTGAGATGGTTGACGACCACGATTTGTCTTTGTGGTGCAAACAAGAGGTAGTGCAGACTGAGGCATAGGTGTGAAATTACTTTTAATACATGGGAAAGTACCCTGGGGGCACAAGGAACGTACATGATTTAAGGCTGTAAGTGGTTCCATCGTCACAGTTGGAGGATGAGCCTCATAAGCACACACGGAAGCAGGCGGCATTAGTTCTTTAATTGCTCCAAAAGTTGCTATTTTAGCAAACGGTTCTGTGAATGGTTTAACCTCTTCAGGGAGAAAAGCTGATGACTGGACAGCATTGATAAATGATGATAAAAGTTTGTCTAATCTAACAGCAAATGCACTCAACGATTCATTACTCATGGGAGTAGCATTCACTAGTTCCCTAAGAACGACATATGGATCAACTGTTTTTACTGGGACAAGGAAAGAACGAATCAGTTCCTCATATTGTGACCACTTAGTAAGATTCCTGAAGTCACGCATATCAAGGAGATCAACAACGTGAACAGCAGCAGGGGATCGATGAAGAGCTTCTTTAGCAAGTCTGATAAGACTTTCCTCTGAAGGAGGACCTTCAACTAGAGCACCAGCACGAGAATGAATGGCCACAAACCATGCTTCAAGACTATGTACATGGCCATTGAATAAAGGTAACGCATCAAGGGAATCACGAGTATAACTATAGTATCTCGGGGTCTGGGTCGGTCTGTCAGTCGGTAAGGAATTGTGAGGACTGATGACAGCAGCAGCAGTAGCCTGAGAGGTCTGAGTGTCGACATTCACTAAAGTATCACTTGACGGTATGTGAGACATAATGGCAAAGTTGCACGAGAACAAATAAGGCAAAAATAATGAACAATAAAAATGATACAAAATGCTAGAATTGAAATAAAAGAGATGCAACTAATTCTGCAGAAGTAATAAAAAATGTCTAAGATACACTGCAAGAGGAAGGACAACTCAATGTAAAGGACTATTGGCCAAGATAAAAAAAATTACATTGAAATATACAAGTAAAAATATTACTGGAGACTGAATTAAATGCAAAATGAGCTGTCTTTATTCTTGCTAATAAAGAAAGTAATAAATAAAATTTTAAATCAATGTAAAAAGTAGAAAATAAAATTACTAAATTGTTAACTGGGAAATTTAAGTATTTTCTAAGAATGCATAAACAAAATTAAAATATAATTCATAAAAATATCAATAAAAGAAAATAATTCACTGCAGAACAAGTGCAACAAAATAATTCACTGCAGAACAAGTGCAACAAAATAAGGTGTAGAAATAATCACTGCAGTAATAAAGTGTCACTGGGAAAACTCAGATTAAATAATAAAATAAAAATATGAAGAAAAAACTGATTGAACACTTTAACTCTTAATTGTAAATTAGACAAAACAATTTACTCAAACAGAGTAAAGAAAACACTTTACGTTAAAAGTAATTGAAATTACATCAAGAGTGAATTTGTTCAAAGAAATATAAAAATATGAATAAAAATAAAACAAAGGAACAAAACGGGAAGTGTAACACTTACAGTGGCGGGGCACACAACACTTAATCACGTATTCATTTTTTTTTTAGTATATTCTTACAACAAAATGTTGCTGTGACTGATACGACAAAAATTTGCTGGCAAAAATAATGGTACACAGTCTGCGAAAAAATTAGAGGAATGAGACACTGCTGGCATACGAAAAAAGACACACATAGAAATAAATGGATAATTTGGTATACTGGGGTAATATCACTGCATGAAATACAATGACAATTACTGGAGAATACAACGCTGAAAGAATACACGATAAAAAAATGAATCACTTCACACAGAGTGACTAACTGGTACACTACACAATAATACTACAGACAGAGAGTAGCATAAAAAAAAACAGATAAAAATATAAGATGAGCAAAAACACTGAAAAATATTGCAAAAAAAATGAGTCAAAGAAACACTGAGACTACACTGAAAACACAAGGTTTAGAGTACACAA